>NW_025412849.1:0-2768 GCF_002201575.2 Neomonachus schauinslandi
TTCCATTGATCTATGTGTCTGTTTTTGTGGCAGTACCATGCTGTCTTAATGATGACAGCTTTGTAATAGAGCTGGAAGTCCGGAATTGTGATGCCGCCGGCTTTGCTTTTCTTTTTCAACATTCCTCTGGCTATGCGGGGTCTTTTCTGGTTCCATACAAATTTGAGGATTATTTGTTCCATTTCTTTGAAAAAAGTGGTTGGTATTTTGATGGGTATTGCATTGAATGTGTAGATTGCTCTAGGTAGCATTGACATCTTCACAATATTTGTTCTTCCAATCCATGAGCATGGAACGTTTTTCCATTTCTTTGTGTCCTCCTCAATTTCTTTCATGAATATTTTATAGTTTTCTGAGTACAGATCCTTTGTCTCTTTGGTTAGATTTATTCCTAGGTATCTTACGGTTTTGGGTGCAATTGTAAATGGGATCGACTCCTTAATTGTTCTTTCTTCTGTCTTGTTGTTGGTGTATAGGAATGCCACTGACTTCTGTGCATTGATTTTATATCCTGCCACTTGACTGAATTCCTGTATGAGTTCTAGCAGTTTTGGGGTGGAGTCTTTGGGGTTTTCCACATAAAGTATCATATCATCTGCAAAGAGTGAGAGTTTGACTTCTTCTTTGCCAATTTGGATGCCTTTGATTTCTTTTTGTTGTCTGATTGCTGTGGCTAGGACTTCCAATACTATGTTGAATAGGAGGTGATAGTGGACATCCCTGCCGCGTTCCTGACCTTAGGGGGAAAGCTCTCAGTTTTTCCCCATTGAGAATGATATTCGCTGTAGGTTTTTCATAGATGGCTTTTATGATATTGAGGTATGTACCCTCCATGCCTATACTCTGAAGAGTTTTGATCAAGAAAGGATGCTGTACTTTGTCAAATGCTTTTTCTGCATCTATTGAGAAGATCATATGATTCTTGTTGTTTCTTTTGTTAATGTATTGTATCACGTTGATTGATTTGCAGATGTTGAACAAACCTGGCAGCCCAGGGATAAATCCCACTTGGTTGTGGTGAATAATCCTTTTAATGTACTGTTGGATCCTATTGGCTAGTATTTTGGTGAGAATTTTTACATCCATGTTCGTCAGGGATATTGGTCTGTAATTCTCCTTTCTGATGGAGTCTTTGTCTGGTTTTGGGATCAAGGTAATGCTGGCCTCATACAATGAGTTTGGAAGTTTTCCTTCCATTTCTATTTTTTGGAACAGTTTCAGAAGAGTAGGTATGAATTCTTCTTGAAATGTTTGATAGAATTCCCCTGGGAAGCCATCTGGCCCTGGGCTTTTGTTTTTTGGGAGATTTTTGATGACTGCTTCAATTTCCTTAGTGGTTATAGGTCTGTTCAGGTTTTCTATTTCTTCCTAGTTCAGTTTTGGTAGTTGATACATCTCTAGGAATGCATCCATTTCTTCCAGGTTATCTAATTTACTGGCATAGAGTTGCTCATAATATGTTCTTATAATTGTTTGTATTTCTTTGGTGTTGGTTGTGATCTCTCCTCTTTGATTCATGATCTTATTTACTTGGGTCATTTCTCTTTTCTTTTTGATAAGTCTGGCCAGGGGTTTCTCAATCTTGTTAATTCTTTCAAAGAACCAGCTCCTCGTTTCATTGATCTGTTCTCCTGTTCTTTTAGTTTCTATTTCATTGATTTCTGCTCTGATCTTTATTATTTCTCTTCTCCTGCTGGGTTTAGGCTTTATTTGCTCTTCTTTCTCCAGCTCCTTTAGGTGGAGGGTTAGGTTGTGTACTTGAGACCTTTCTTGTTTCTTGAAAAAGGCTTGTATTGCTCTATACTTTCCTCTTAGGACTGACTTTGCTGCATCCCAAGGATTTTGAATAGTTGTGTTTTCATTTTCATTGGTTTCCATGTATTTTTTTAATTCTTCTTTAATTTCCTGGTTGACCCATTCATTCTTCAGTAGGATGCTCTTTAGCCTCCATGTATTTGAGTTCTTTCCAACTTTCCTTTTGTGATTGAGTTCTAGTTTCAAAGCATTGTGGTCTGAAAATAGGCAGGGAATGATTCCAATCTTTTGGTACCAGTTGAGACCTGATTTATGACCTAGGATGTGATCTATTCTGGAGAATGTTTCATGGGCACTAGAGAAGAATGTGTATTCTGTTGCTTTGGGATGGAATGTTCTGAATATGTCTGTGAAGTCCATTTGGTCCAGTGTGTCATTTAACGTCTTTATTTCCTTGTTGATCTTTTGCTTAGACGATCTGTCCATTTCAGTGAGGGGGGTGTTGAAGTCCCCCACTATTATTGTATTGTTGTCGATGTGTTTCTTTGCTTTTGTTATTAATTGCCTTATATAATTGGCTGCTCCCATGTTAGGGGCATAGATATTTACAATTGTTAGATCTTCTTGTTGGATAGACCCTTTAAGTAGGATATAATGTCCTTCCTCATCTCTTATTACAGTCTTTGGTTTAAAATCTAATTTGTCTGATATAAGGATTGCCACCCCAGCTTTCTTTTGGTGTCCATTAGCATGGTAAATGGTTTTCCACCCTCTCACTTTCAATCTGGGGGTGTCTTTGGTTCTAAAATGAGTCTCTTGCAGACAGCATATTGATGGGTCTTGTTTTTTAATCCAGTCTGATAGCCTATGTCTTTTGATTGGGGCATTTAGCCCATTTACATTCAGGGTAACTACTGAAAGATAGGAATTTAGTGCCATTGTATTGCCTGTAAGGTGACTGTTACCGTATATTGTCTGTGTTCCTTTCTGGTCTATGTTGCTTTTAGGGTCTC
>NW_025412850.1:0-2768 GCF_002201575.2 Neomonachus schauinslandi
TTCCATTGATCTATGTGTCTGTTTTTGTGGCAGTACCATGCTGTCTTAATGATGACAGCTTTGTAATAGAGCTGGAAGTCCGGAATTGTGATGCCGCCGGCTTTGCTTTTCTTTTTCAACATTCCTCTGGCTATGCGGGGTCTTTTCTGGTTCCATACAAATTTGAGGATTATTTGTTCCATTTCTTTGAAAAAAGTGGTTGGTATTTTGATGGGTATTGCATTGAATGTGTAGATTGCTCTAGGTAGCATTGACATCTTCACAATATTTGTTCTTCCAATCCATGAGCATGGAACATTTTTCCATTTCTTTGTGTCTTCCTCAATTCCTTTCATGAGTATTTTATAGTTTTCTGAGTACAGATCCTTTGTCTCTTTGGTTAGATTTATTCCTAGGTATCTTACGGTTTTGGGTGCAATTGTAAATGGGATCGACTCCTTAATTGTTCTTTCTTCTGTCTTGTTGTTGGTGTATAGGAATGCCACTGACTTCTGTGCATTGATTTTATATCCTGCCACTTGACTGAATTCCTGTATGAGTTCTAGCAGTTTTGGGGTGGAGTCTTTGGGGTTTTCCACATAAAGTATCATATCATCTGCAAAGAGTGAGAGTTTGACTTCTTCTTTGCCAATTTGGATGCCTTTGATTTCTTTTTGTTGTCTGATTGCTGTGGCTAGGACTTCCAATACTATGTTGAATAGGAGGTGATAGTGGACATCCCTGCCGCGTTCCTGACCTTAGGGGGAAAGCTCTCAGTTTTTCCCCATTGAGAATGATATTCGCTGTAGGTTTTTCATAGATGGCTTTTATGATATTGAGGTATGTACCCTCCATGCCTATACTCTGAAGAGTTTTGATCAAGAAAGGATGCTGTACTTTGTCAAATGCTTTTTCTGCATCTATTGAGAAGATCATATGATTCTTGTTGTTTCTTTTGTTAATGTATTGTATCACGTTGATTGATTTGCAGATGTTGAACAAACCTGGCAGCCCAGGGATAAATCCCACTTGGTTGTGGTGAATAATCCTTTTAATGTACTGTTGGATCCTATTGGCTAGTATTTTGGTGAGAATTTTTACATCCATGTTCGTCAGGGATATTGGTCTGTAATTCTCCTTTCTGATGGAGTCTTTGTCTGGTTTTGGGATCAAGGTAATGCTGGCCTCATACAATGAGTTTGGAAGTTTTCCTTCCATTTCTATTTTTTGGAACAGTTTCAGAAGAGTAGGTATGAATTCTTCTTGAAATGTTTGATAGAATTCCCCTGGGAAGCCATCTGGCCCTGGGCTTTTGTTTTTTGGGAGATTTTTGATGACTGCTTCAATTTCCTTAGTGGTTATAGGTCTGTTCAGGTTTTCTATTTCTTCCTAGTTCAGTTTTGGTAGTTGATACATCTCTAGGAATGCATCCATTTCTTCCAGGTTATCTAATTTACTGGCATAGAGTTGCTCATAATATGTTCTTATAATTGTTTGTATTTCTTTGGTGTTGGTTGTGATCTCTCCTCTTTGATTCATGATCTTATTTACTTGGGTCATTTCTCTTTTCTTTTTGATAAGTCTGGCCAGGGGTTTCTCAATCTTGTTAATTCTTTCAAAGAACCAGCTCCTCGTTTCATTGATCTGTTCTCCTGTTCTTTTAGTTTCTATTTCATTGATTTCTGCTCTGATCTTTATTATTTCTCTTCTCCTGCTGGGTTTAGGCTTTATTTGCTCTTCTTTCTCCAGCTCCTTTAGGTGGAGGGTTAGGTTGTGTACTTGAGACCTTTCTTGTTTCTTGAAAAAGGCTTGTATTGCTCTATACTTTCCTCTTAGGACTGACTTTGCTGCATCCCAAGGATTTTGAATAGTTGTGTTTTCATTTTCATTGGTTTCCATGTATTTTTTTAATTCTTCTTTAATTTCCTGGTTGACCCATTCATTCTTCAGTAGGATGCTCTTTAGCCTCCATGTATTTGAGTTCTTTCCAACTTTCCTTTTGTGATTGAGTTCTAGTTTCAAAGCATTGTGGTCTGAAAATAGGCAGGGAATGATTCCAATCTTTTGGTACCAGTTGAGACCTGATTTATGACCTAGGATGTGATCTATTCTGGAGAATGTTTCATGGGCACTAGAGAAGAATGTGTATTCTGTTGCTTTGGGATGGAATGTTCTGAATATGTCTGTGAAGTCCATTTGGTCCAGTGTGTCATTTAACGTCTTTATTTCCTTGTTGATCTTTTGCTTAGACGATCTGTCCATTTCAGTGAGGGGGGTGTTGAAGTCCCCCACTATTATTGTATTGTTGTCGATGTGTTTCTTTGCTTTTGTTATTAATTGCCTTATATAATTGGCTGCTCCCATGTTAGGGGCATAGATATTTACAATTGTTAGATCTTCTTGTTGGATAGACCCTTTAAGTAGGATATAATGTCCTTCCTCATCTCTTATTACAGTCTTTGGTTTAAAATCTAATTTGTCTGATATAAGGATTGCCACCCCAGCTTTCTTTTGGTGTCCATTAGCATGGTAAATGGTTTTCCACCCTCTCACTTTCAATCTGGGGGTGTCTTTGGTTCTAAAATGAGTCTCTTGCAGACAGCATATTGATGGGTCTTGTTTTTTAATCCAGTCTGATAGCCTATGTCTTTTGATTGGGGCATTTAGCCCATTTACATTCAGGGTAACTACTGAAAGATAGGAATTTAGTGCCATTGTATTGCCTGTAAGGTGACTGTTACCGTATATTGTCTGTGTTCCTTTCTGGTCTATGTTGCTTTTAGGGTCTC
>NW_025412851.1:0-2766 GCF_002201575.2 Neomonachus schauinslandi
TCTCCCTAAGGAAAAAAATAAAAACAAATACAAATACAAAATTCACATATGTCTTTGGAAAGAGTCTATGCAAGTGAGAGGCTTCAAATATTCAGTTTCTTTAGCTCCAAATCTGCCTGTGATTTCAGTTGAATAAGTTTTCATCGTGTTTATCGATTCATTGTTTTTATTTTCACTTGCTGCTTTGTTAGAAAACTATTTTAAGTGTATTATGTTAGAAGAAAAGTAAATTATTTATGATGGTTATGTGAAAATTAAATTTCAAATGTTGCCCATGGTATAAACACGGAGATATGTCCTTAGGAATCCATACATGGAGCCTGTGGTGGAAGTGACTTGTAGAGATGGAGGGGACCTGGGGAAACCTAGTTTACTCTGTCCAGATGGGAGAACAGGAACTTAATGTTTGCTTTATTTACTCAGAGGTTTACTCTGAACTTTCTATCGTGTCTCATCATAGCACCTAATACTGAGGGTGACTTTTAAGAATTAAATTATTTAATGCAGGTAAGTAACTTAACAGTGTTGCCTGACATACGACAAACAGTCAACAAGTATTAATTTTAATAATGGCCGTTGTTATTAGTATTTTTATTTGATTGTCATTCTATATAAACTGCACTACTCCAGTGTGGACATAAAACCTTTCAATATTTATCCACATCCAAGAGGGACCTAGTTTTATTAAACACTCAAAAGAAAACAAACATAAAAAAAACCCCAAACTAACCCAATAAAAAATAACTAAAAATTAACCCTGTAATAAAACCACTTATCTACCTATATGTGCAGCCCAACCCAACCGCATGGTTGCTGAGTAGGCCTGAGGTCCTCCTAAGTAGAGGGCAGCCTCCCTGTCCTCAGTTCACCACCCCACACAGGGGAAATGACTATTGTTCCACCACCAGGGAAATAATCTGAGTCCCACACATGGGAGTTTGAACCCAAATGGTGAACTGAGAGGGATTTGAGATGTCTCTTTACCTCCTTTTCTACTCTTTGGTTCACATGAGAGAGGAAAGGAAACATAAAATATTGTCCTACAATATCTGATCCCATGTAAAAAGTTAGTTTAAGCAAACACATCACACACACACACAAAAAAGAATTGAATCTCCATGTCAGATAGTTAATATTTTGGCAGCTGTCAACTCAACATTGTATATATTCCATATGTATTTAGAGAAAAATGAATTACTACAATACGGTAAATAAATATAGAGAAAGATGTTTATTAAGGTACAAACATCATACTGTTATGGAGCAATTTCCTCTGGTGTCATATTTCCCCATTTCTCATTAAACAAAAAAGAACAAAACACACCAAACAAGAAGCTTATTTCAGCAGTTCAATAGAACCTTGTTCCTTGGAAATAATTTGTTCATATGTTGACTCCTATAGATAGGCTCCTCTCTGACATGACATCACTACCTACTTACATACCTCAGCAAATTAGCTTTTTCATCTATATTAAATAGTCTTTATTGTACACATAGTGATGAATACAATGTTCTCTCCACTATCAAATGATTATAATTGTATTATTATTTCTAGATATGCTGCTGTTCTAGGTGCCTGCTCAGCTGTTCTGCATCCTTGCTTTAGTCTGCAGGAAGTGAAATTTATAAAAGTCAGGAGAAGGGTAAATGCTGCTTCAGACACTAATAGCATGTTTAAGCACCAAGGAACATATGGTCATACATGAAAAAGTAAAGTAATAAAATCATTGCACCATAAAATTCCAGGCAGAGATCAGCTTATAAATATATGAAGAAGCCAGATGTGTGCATTTATTCAGTCACCTGTATTCATGTATCATCAGATTTTGCTAAGGAAAGTACATTGTCATGAGTTACTAGTCAACACGATAGGAATGATGGCACAATGTATCTCCACTCTTACTAGAAAAATCTTACTTTTTTTTCTTAAAATTGATATTCCAATTTGAGAGGCAAATCTCGATTGCACCGAATCTATAATTCAGTTTAGTGATGTTCATGAATCTGGATAGTTCCCTTTCACCAAAGCAAAGTTACCATTGCAAATGGCCTCAGGACACTTTGGAAAGCTAGCAAGAAGATTTTCACCATATGCATTTAGGTAGTGATTTATGGATCCTCCTCAAATATACCTACTACCCCGTTTATTCAAGAACATCTGAATCTTGAGTAACTTGTTCTAGCTCTGCAAATTACACAAATAAAAATTGGACTGTGTGAAGAATAGGTATCCTTTTGCAAGGAAACTGTCAGAGATGAGTTTATTACAAAATATTCAGTAAGAATAAAATAATTATTTTTAAGAAGATATTTTACCAATCTTTGCTTATTATAGTATGATGTATCAATATTGTTCTTTATGATTAGTGTGATTTTGTCATATTGAAGAATGTTTTCTCAGCTCCCAGTTCATGAAAATATTTGCCTAATTTTTTTTCTTGATGCTTTATTGTTTTACCTTAAACGCTTAAATCTAAGAAATTTGTATTTACATTTATTTATATTTTGCAAATGATATGGAAGAATGAGCGTTTATTCTTTTACACATGAGTGTACAGTTGATACAACAGGTTTAATGAACTGAATTTCCCCTTCACTGACCTAAATGGCCATCTTTGTTGTAAATTATCAATATATATACAAATCCATATCTGCAATGCCTAATTTATTGCATTGGTCTATATTTGAACCAATACAATTATCAATTATTGTAACTTATTATAGGTTTTGATATCTCTTAATGTAAATGTTCTCATTTTATGAGTT
>NW_025412852.1:0-2766 GCF_002201575.2 Neomonachus schauinslandi
TGAAGCATCTGCCTTTGGCTCAGGTCATGATCCCAGGGTCCTGGCTGTTGCCCTGCATTTAGCTCCCTGCTCAGTGGGGAGCCTGCTTCTCCCTCTCTGCTGCTCCCTCTGCTTGTGCACTCTCTCTCTCATAAGTAAATAGATAAATAAAATTGAAAAAATAAAAATAAAAAATAATTATTTTATTTATTTATTTTAATTTTTATTTTTTTAAAGATTTTATTTATTTATTTGACAGAGAGATACACAGTGAGAAAGGGAACACAAGCAGGGGGAGTGTGAGAGGGGAAGCAGGCTTCCCGCTGAGCAGGGAGCCCAACGAGGGGCTCGATCCCAGGACCTTGGGATCATGACCTGAGCTAAAGTCAGACGCTTAACAACTGAGCTACCCGGGAGCCCCCAAATAATGTTTTTAATAACCATCACTGTTGTGGGGTTATACAATTTACAAAATCTTAATTTAATTTAATTTTTAATTTTATTATTTTCATTTTTTCTTTTTCAGAGAGAGGCAGAGGAAGAGGGAGAGAATCCATGCTGGGCATGGAGCCCAACACAAGGCTCTATCTCAGGACCCCAAGATCATGACCGGAGCCAAAATTAAGAGTCAGACACTTCACTGACTGAACCACCCAGGTGCCGTTAAATATTTTATTTTAATGGAACTGCATATATTTATCACCATGTATTTGCATTTTTGAAATACTTTACTTATTTTACAACCTCTGATCATTCTAAAAATATTGTTGAATATGATTATTGCTAAGCATAATGTAAAATTCTGATGATAAAATGAGGAAGAAATGCACATGTTTCCTACTCCAGTTAGGAACACAAATATCCTGAGGTGCTTGGGTGGCTCAGGTGGTTAAGTGTCTGACTTGGGGTCCTGGGATTGAACCCTGACTTGGGCTCCCTGATCAGCAGGGAGTCTGCTAGTCCCTCCCCCTCTAACCCTTCAGTTGAATAAGTTTTCATCGTGTTTATCAATTCATTGTTTTTCTTTTCACTTGCTGCTTTGTTAGAATACTATTTTAAGTGTATTATGTTAGAAGTAAATTAGTTATGATGGTTATGTGAAAATTAAATTTCAAATGTTGCCCATGGTATAAACACGGAGATTTGTCCTTAGGAATCCATACATGGAGCCTGTGGTGGAAGTGACTTGTATAGATGAAGGGGACCTGGGGAAACCTGGTTTACTCTGTCCAGATGGGAGCACAGGAACTTAATGTTTGCTTTATTTACTCAGAGGTTTACTCTGAACTTTGCATCGTGTGTCATCATAGCACCTAATACTGAGGGTGACTTTTAAGAATTAAATTATTTAATGCAGGTAAGTAACTTAACAGTGTTGCCTGACATACGACAAACAGTCAACAAGTATTAATTTTAATAATGGCCGTTGTTATTAGTATTTTTATTTGATTGTCATTCTATATAAACTGCACTACTCCAGTGTGGACATAAAACCTTTCAATATTTATCCACATCCAAGAGGAACCTAGTTTTATTAGACACTCAAATGAAAACAAACATAAAAAAAAAACCCAAACTATCCCAATAGAAAATAACTAAAAATTAACCCTGTAATAAAACCACTTATCTACCTATATGTGCAGCCCAACCCAACCACATGGTTGCTGAGTAAGCCTGAGCTCCTCCTAAGTAGAGGGCAGCCTCCCTGTCCTCAGTTCACCACCTCACACAGGGGAAATGACTATTGTTCCACCACCAGGGAAATAATCTGAGTCCCACACATGGGAGTTTGAACGCTAATGGTGAACTGAGAGGGATTTGAGATGTGTCTTTACCTCCTTTTCTACTCTTTGGTTCACATGAGAGAGGAAAGGAAACATAAAATATTGTCCTACAATATCTGATCCAATGTAAAAAGTTAGTTTATGCAAACACATCACACACACACACAAAAGAATTGAATCTCCATGTCAGATAGTTAATATTTTGGCAGCTGTCAACTCAACATTGTATATATTCCATATTTTTTTAGAGGAAAATGAATTACTACAATAGGGTAAATAAATATAGAGAAAGATGTTTATTAAGGTACAAACATCATACTGTTATGGAGCAATTGCCTCTGGTGTCATATTTCCCCATTTCTCATTAAACCAAAAAGAACAAAACACACCAAACAAGAAGCTTATTTCAGCAGTTCAATAGAACCTTGTTCCTTGTTCCTTGGAAATAATTTGTTCATATGTTGACTCCTATAGATAGGCTCCTCTCTGACATGACATCACTACCTACTTACATAGCTCAGCAAATTAGCTTTTTCATCTATATTAAATATATATTTATATTTATATTATATATTATATTATATTATATTATATTATATTATATTATATTATATTATATTATATATAAACTGCACTCCCAGACTATATTAAATAGTCTTTATTGTACACATAGTGATGAATACAATGTTCTCTCCACTATCAAATGATTATAATTGTATTATTTCTAGATATACTGCTGTTCTAGGTGCCTGCTCAGCTGTTCTGCATCCTTGCTTTAGTCTGTAGGAAGTGAAATTTATAAAAGTCAGGAGAAGGGTAAATGCTGCTTCAGACACTAATAGCATGTTTAAGCACCAAGGAACATATGGTCATACATGAAAAAGTAAAGTAATAAAATCATTGCACCATAAAATTCCAGGCAGAGATCAGCTTATAAATATAGGAAGAAGCCACATGTGTGCATTTATTCAGTCACCTGTATTCATGTATCATCAGATTTTGC
>NW_025412853.1:0-2766 GCF_002201575.2 Neomonachus schauinslandi
ACCCGTCCTTCTCAGGCCTTTGAACCCTATGTGCTCCTTTCCCATCTGGTTGTCTACCTGTTGTCTTTTGTCCATTGTAGAAAGAGAAATGAGGTCCCGTGTGTCCCCACCTCTTTCCCAAGTGCCTCGATGGTGAATATAGACGTGCCCGGGGAGTCATAGCAAGGCAAGCACCGCAGGTGTCCCTGGCACTTCTCAGGACTGGAAGCCCCCCAGGATGCTCCTCCAAAGGAGAGCCCATGGGTATAGCACGGGGCAGTACGCCTCACTCTTGATGGGTCCTCGGCAAAGTCTCCTGGGTTTGATGTCATTACGTATCGATATCCCATCAGGAAGAATTGGTTCTGATGAGATGAAATTAGGGCATTGTCTCTCAGGAAAAATATTTCTGAAATGCAAAGCTGAAACTCAATTCCTCCCACGGGGCAAGGTTTCTTCTTTACCCAGGGGCCAGATGCTCATGTAATAGCTCAGAAACAGTCTCATGTCTCACAGTAAGTGTTTTTCTTCGTGTCATTTCCTTCCTTCGGGTGGAGCAAGAGGTGCTTTCAGGTTCTCAGTCACCAAGGGATTTGGGGCTGGGAGAGACTGTTGGCGGGGAACAAGGCGGGGACAAGAGACAAGCCAGAGGGGACATAGCCGATCAAAGACAGAAGGGGCAGGCAGACGACGGGGACAGTGGGGGTGCTAGAGGCAGCTGTGGGGTCACAGGGGGTTGCCCCCCATGCCTGCTATTTGCAGGGCAGCCTTGGACTCTGAAAACCTCTGTCCAAACACCAGCTCTGTCCTTCTTAATTGTGGGCTCTTTGGTGAGGTACTTAGTCTCCTAAGCCCCAGGTTTTGGCACTGGGCTTTCCCAGGGCGAGAGGAGCGTTGTGTCATGATTACCAGTGTGAACTGACCCCTAAACCCTGGGGCCGAAAGAAATTGGAATTGGCTCATGCTAGCTAATTGGCTAATAATCCCCTTTCACTTGGAAACAAATCTACTTTAACAAATTTGAAGAGCGGTATTTTCAACCTTAGGTATGTGTCTCATTTAAAATTTGTAAATTGTGGTCAGGGTGAGCAATGACATTGTTCTGAAAGGATAGATCTTCAAATTGTTAAGTAAAAAATTGGGGGAAGGGGGGAAGAAGGAGGAGAGAGAAGAGGAAAAAAGGGAGGAAGAAGAGGAAGGAGGAGATGAAGACAAAGAAGAAGAAAGAATAAAAGGAAGAAAAATAGCTACAGCACTCAATCTGGGGTCAATTACTTTGCCTTTAGATTCATTAAATCTGGAGAGAACTGTATAGAAATGCCCAAAGGAAGATGGCCATTCCATGGAGAGCCAGATAAGAACCAGATGGTCAGCTTCCTCAGCTTTTCTCCCTGCTGCTCATCTGGGGATCCCCGTGTGCGTGCCCAGGTAGAGAGGCCATAGCAGATGGGTAAGCATGAGCGCTATGCCCAATCAGCCAGCTCAGGTCTACACGAGCAACCAGTGCATCCAGTGCATGCCCTGTAAGGCACTGGGATCCTTCAAGGGGTTCTATGGAAAAAGTTTCTGGACAGCTGTGTTTGGGAAATGCGGCACACTGTGTTCTCCTCTTGCAGTTTCGATGTTGATCAGCACATTAAAGGCTCTGATAAGTCCTGAGGTTAGAAGAGATACCAAGGAATCTCTCAGTACCCCTGAAGAACTGGGATTCCCTGGTCACACTTTGGGGATCACTGGCTGAACAGCAATGCAGAAGGGTATCTTGCATTCATATACCACTTTAGAGTGTACAAAAAGGTTTCACCTGGTATGAGCTTATTTAGACTTCCATCCCATCCCACGAGGGATGCTTTATGACCCCTATACCTCCTGTTTTACAAAAGAAGAAACCAAAGTTCAGGTAGTTAGGTAACTTGTCAAGATCTTACTAGTGAGTAAGAAAACCAGCAAAGGGCTCTCTCTCCTAACCCTTTTTGCTGTTAGAACACATACAGGAGTACCTGGCTGGCTCAGTCAGTAGAGCATGCAATTCTTGATATTAGGGTCGTGAGTTAAGCCCCATGTTAGGCATGGAGACTACTTTAAAAAAGTAAAATAAAATAAAATAAAATAGAAGAATACATACAGGCTAATATAAAGTTCCAGAAATGCCTCTGTTCCCAAGGGGTCCATCTGCTCTCCTGCTCACTTATCTAAGACACATTGCTCTCAGTTGTTAGGAGACAGGGCCAGGCTCTGAGCCTCCAGACACTATAAAAGGAGATCCAGTTTCTCAATGAGAAATGTCTAGCAGGTGTAAGTTGAATTTGATTCTTCTTTTAAAATCTTAATTGGTTCCCTCAGAATTACCACTGAGCAAAGATAATGTTTGTAAACATGACTTTTGGGTAGCACATATAAGAGTCACTCAAGAAACATATTTTCTCTTTTGCTAAATTACATATAGCATATATTTCAAGAACTAGGTGCAATTTACTCACATTAATTGTGGCGCAAGTTATTTGTGTCGACTGAGCTGGTGCCAGGACCAAGGCCAGGTACATATGCTAGATGAATTCCTTCGGTCTCTACAACAATCCTACCAAGAAAGTCTAGTAATTCTGTTTTGTAGGTGGAAGAACTCAGGCTGAGAGGATATTAGCGTTTGTCCAAGATAACAGTCACAAATCAGAATTGGATCCAGATTGGTTTCTGCCTTAACCTTTCATACCTGCCATGCAGTCATCCTATAAGGACTGGCGATGGAAGTGGGTGGGGCCAAGTGAAAAATGAAAATGCAGTTTAGAG
>NW_025412854.1:0-2765 GCF_002201575.2 Neomonachus schauinslandi
CTTTGCAGAGAGTAAAGGGTCACTGAGGCTCTTGTGACACAATTAAAGGGAATGAAAACAGTCAGAACCTTGAGAGTTGAGAGTTCCAGGGACATTGTTATCTTCCTCTGTTTCTTAAAAAAATTGTAAGACCCTTTTAAGACAAGGGTCTATGGGCATTGCCTTAGTTTGGATCCCCCAGAAACCAATCCTAGGACAAGGACATGGGTAGAGGAGTTTACTTGGGAGATCTCTCAACACACACAAGGTGGGGATGGGGTAGGTGATACAGGCAAGAGAGGAGTGTATCATGATTATGATTATGGTTACCATGGGGGCAAACTGCAGCTTACTCCCCCTGGGACCTTCTAAGGAACCCTGTAAAATATGTGTCCAAATGTCTGCATTCATCTCCAGTGATGGGGCAGCTGAGGCGTTTATTCATTAATTCCCATCCCCTCCTGGATACCTGGGCTTATGAAACCCCTTGTTCCTCGAGATTGTTCCCCACACAAGCTGAGCAAGCTGTCAGGGAGCCAGAGAAAACCCACAGCACAGAAGTAGAGACTCTGACACTTGAAGTGGGAAGCTATCACTGTGCACTGGATGTTATTCAGCCACAACATTAAAAACAACAGAATGAATAAAAGAAAGCAGAATGAATGAAAACTGAATCATTTCTGCAGGAAAAAAAAATTCTCTAACCAGAAACACCTTGTCAGGAAGAGAAGGGTAATACAACATCTGCATCTTTAATTAAATAAATATCTGTAAACAAAGATTTTGACAGATGAAAAAATTACCTTGGATCAGAAATTTTAAAACTGCCCAAAAGTAACCAAAAATCCAGGAGAACATGAAATAAGAGGTAGACAGAACATACAAAAAGGAAAGAAAAAGTTAAAGGTCATCTCAGAAATAAAGATTGTTACAAGATTTTAAGACAGAATAAATTCAACTACAAGAGGCATTGAGAAAAAGAATGAAAGAAGACAAGGGATCACAAAAAAATGCATGCTCCAGCCATGCTCCTTCTCTATGTCAGTGCAGATGGGAGGACTCTAGAAGTATCTTCCGCATCTCATACACCATGATGATGATCAACTCCTGCCTCATTTCCATCCTTTGGCTGAGCTACCCAGGTACCCCAGCAACTTTTAATATAATACACTATTGTTCACTACAGTCAACAAGCTGTACAGTACATCCCCAGGACTTATTTATTTATATCTGGAAGTTTGTACCTTTGGACCCTCATCCATTTTCTTCACACCCTACCTGCCACCACTGGCAACCACCAAACTATTCTTCATATGAATGAGTTTGGGCTGTCTTTGTTTTCTGGCCACATATACATGAGACCATACAGTATTTGCATTTGTAAAGAGATCCAATCTCCAAAGAAAAAATGGCTGATGATGGAAATTTAAGCATCCCTTAGGAATCCTTTTTTGAGAGGGAGGTCCGTACAATTGGCTTCAGGTTAAAGGGTGAGGATTTCGTCTCTTTGGGTAAAACTATCCCACCTAGAAAACATTGAAAGAGGAGACAGTTTGTGGAGATCTGTCCACAGTCACTGGGATAAACAAGGAGGCAGGGGAGACGGAAAGGCTGAGGGGTGTCCCCCAAGGGAGTAGGTGGTGGAGGCTGTCAACAGGAAGAAATAACTTTGGTTGAAGGACAAGGTCGAGTAATTGACTCTGACCTCACAGAACAGAAAAGGTCCCTGACTCAGGATTCACCCCCTCACTCCATTAAACCAGAACAAATTCCCCACATTTTCTGTTCTTTCAGAGAGTAGAGGTAGTTCATTTGAAATGGCTGTTTTGAGTTCCTATATCTACTCCTGGCTCTGCCACCAATCCACCTGGAGTTGACGGATCTGCTTGGATAAGCTTGCAAATCCCCCCGACTCCTGGACCAAAAGGTTTTTCTTCTAAGAGTCCAATTCCAGAGCCGGGTTTTAATACCCAGTATAAAAATAAGAGATAAGAGAATTCTTCTGGTCCCTGGGGCTTGCTTTGTGAGGTTGGGAAGCAAGATTGGAGATCAGACAAATGTACTATATTGGGCACCTACTGAGTGCCAGGTGCTATGAAGGTGTTTATAGATGTCATCTTATTTCATCTTCACCGTGGAGGTGCCAAGAATTAATGAGTGAACTAAATCTATAGAGGTCATAGGATTGTCCCGGTGTTATGACACTGTCGAATATTGGGGTTAGGATTCAACTCGCCATCTGTCTTAGCACAAAACCTATGAACATTCCTCTGCTACTCAAATTTTTATAGACAATAGAGGGCTGATTCTTGCCCATTATCTCCCAACTTACACTATGGTGCCTTACGAGGTTTGAAGAAATTGATACTCATCATCTCTTGAGTTAAACATGTTTAATTACAAAACCAGTTCTCCCTCTCTCTCTTTCTCCATATATATGTGTGTGTAAATATAAGTATACATGCAAACATGTGTGTATATATTTATTTATACTTAAAATACTTACTTAATTCTTACACCCATAAATTTTACCTTTCTTATATTAGTCTAAAAAAATAAAAGATTTATGGTTGAAAATGCTCAACACAGGGACGCATGGGTGGCTCAGTTGGTCAAGCATCTGCCTTCAGCTCCAGTACTGTCCCAGCGTCCTGGGATCAAGCCCCACATCACATTAGGCTCCTTGCTCAGTGGAGTCTGCTTCTCCCTCTGCCTGCCTCTCCTCCTGCTTGTGTGCCTTCACGCTTTCTCTCTCTCTAACAAATAAATAAAATCTTAAAAAAAAA
>NW_025412855.1:0-2764 GCF_002201575.2 Neomonachus schauinslandi
GAACTCCCCCATCTGCTGCAGAGCTCCAGGATTCCCCCTCTTCTTCCAAAACGACACTGGCCCAAGGCTTTCATGAGAAAGGTGGAAGGCTACCTAATGAATGGGTCACACCTACTTTCCCCTCATTTCTCTCCACTTACCTTCCTACCTGTGCAAACTGTAAGTAACATATCAATGGAACATGAACATGCTCTGAGATCTGATTCTTTCACTGCAGCCTTCTGAGGAATCCTTGTACGATAAAATACCATATCCTATGACGGGGGGCGTTTAAAACTATTATTTACAGAATAATACAGCCCAAATCCCCTCATTTTTAATGGCTCTTCATTAGGCAGAACAGTTTCTGTGGAAAAAGACTTTCCATAGATATTACCTTCCAGCAATTTCATAAGGAGTCAACGGAAGCTCTGTGGGATAACCTGACTCACCTAGGTTCAGGCAAGCAGTTCCAGAACCCAACCCAGGGCTCCTGACATCAAGCCCCTTGATGCCACCAGCATGCCTCTATCCAGTATTCCCAAACACTCTCCTTCTGACTCCATCACCAAAGAAACTACAGAGAAAATATAGCATGTCAAAATATCTAGATGATACATTTAGTAAACCTAGAAAATCAAGCTCAACTTTTAAACAATAAAAGCCTGCTTTGAATAATTTTGATTTTTCCCTCGACCCTAATTCTAACTCTCCTGATGAAAAGACTAATCAGGGGCGCCTGGGTGGCTCAGATGGTTAAACGTCTGCCTTCGGCTCAGGTCACAATCCCAGGGTCCTGGGATCGAGTCCCGCGTCGGGCTCCCTGAGCCTGCTTCTCCCTCTGCTTCTCTCTCTCTCTGTCTCTCATGAATAAATAAAATCTTTAAAAAAAAAAAAAAGAAAGAAAAGACTAATCAGTTATGAAACATCATCTTTCACAAATGACAAGACATCATCCAAGTCTGTATCTGATGACAAAAAGCCAACTAATTCTAGATGCTGGCCACTCAACCATATCGTAGACCCAACTGAATAAACGCTGTTAGATTAAGGAATAAATGATACGTTACAAACACACAAAGAGTAAATTTCAGCTTCCCTTTCTAATAAAAGTTACTTCTAGGACACAGATGATCAGAATATATTTTGTAACCATTAAATGAACACAGAAAATGGGATCCCCAGCAATGTTCTAGCTGCAGGGAAATTCAGTAACTCTTGCACCAAATGGAGAATGCTGACAGCTACTTAAGTTTTACTTCGTGGCTCAACTAGAGAAAAGAGGAAAGCCCAGGAGGTTTGGGGTTAATGAGAAGTTTTACCTCCAGTCCTGACATGAAGATGACATTGTGCCAAATATACCTGCTGCTTTCTCTGAATGCTGACATCCTCTGACAAGCTGCATCACTGACTCAGATGCTGATGTTCAAAATTTCGGGTCTCATGGATCCAGAGAAGAGAACTGCTGTCACGTGGCGATAAGTAGGACCTCCGACCTATGGCCTGCACACCTGCTTCGGTTCCTGGGAGAAGGGGAAACACATACTTGTTTTCTAAGTAGTAATTATCTTCAATCTAAAGGAGACCAATGACTGACATTTCTGGAAAAGCGAAATTACTCTTCCAAATGAACACCTCCACTCATCTGTTCCTCATGTAACTTGACTGGGATCTGACTTAATCCAGCCTCCAGGCCCCCACCTAGAGGACCCTCCTGCACAATCCTGACAGCCCATTACCGCAATCCCCGGGGGGACATGCGGCACAATGCTGAAGTTGGGGGACGGCTCTGGGGCTTGTTACTGCCACACCTGTTCCTGGGGGAGCAGGAACCTGGAGGACCTCCCACACGATCCTGACAGACCATTACCACCATCCCTGGGGAACATGGGGCACAATGCTGAAGTTGGGGGACGGCTCTGGAGCTTGTTGCCACCACACCTGTTCCTGGGGGAGCAGGAACCTGGAGGACACTCCTGCACAATCCTGACACCCCATTACCACCATCCCCGGAGAACATGGGGCACAATCCTAAGTTGGGGGACGGCTCTGGGACTTGTTGCCGCCACACCTGTGCCTGGGGGAGCAGGGGACACCCTGCTGAACTCGGGGTGCTGCTCAAGGTCCATTACCTGCACTGTCTGTGCCAGGGGACAGGAAGCACCCCACTGAAGTTGGTGACTGTGTGCGGTCCTTACATGCACTCTTCCAGAACACGGGAAACCCTGAAATGTCCGCAACCATCCCACAAAAGCTCGGGTGCGCGGGGCCCTGGAGTTCACGGGGCTGGGGGATACGGCCCGTTGAAGGACTTTCAACGATTAGGAAACTCATCTGAGTTCGCGGGATTAGCTCGCTCCCCGCCGCCTTCGAGGACCCCCCAACTCCCACCCGGGTCGCACCCTACCCCCGGGACCCCACCCCGGCCCACAGCGTGGTCTCACCCAGCGGGGAACTCCACAGGTGAACTCTGGGAGCTGGCCTTCTGCCCCACCTCTGCAACCCGGGGCGGCTCCGGGTCCTCTCCGGGTCCTCCCACAGAGGTAGCTCCACCCCCGCGCGGTGATTGGTCGGGGCGGGTGGTGCCCCGAGCCCATTGGATGCCGCGCCTGCCTCTACCGAGCAACCCGCCCTCAGGCCCCGGGCTCCGTGCGACGGCAGGTGGTCCAGGAGGCCCCTCCTCACGCCGACACCTGGCTTGGCGGCGCAGGCGTGGGCGGGGGCTATGGGCGGGGTCCGCCCCCACACACACACCCGGCCCATTCCGCGGCCGCCTCTGGCTGCA
>NW_025412856.1:0-2762 GCF_002201575.2 Neomonachus schauinslandi
AATTAAAGAAGAATTAAAAAAATACATGGAAACCAATGAAAATGAAAACACAACTATTCAAAATCTTTGGGATGCAGCAAAGGCAGGCCTAAGAGGAAAGTATATAGCAATACAAGCCTTTCTCAAGAAGCGAGAAAGGTCTCAAGTACACAACCTAACCCTACACCTAAAGGAGCTGGAGAAAGAACAGCAAATAAAGCCTAAACCCAGCAGGAGAAGAGAAATAATAAAGATCCGAGCAGAAATCAATGAAATAGAAATTAAAAGAACAGTAGAACAGATCAACAAAACTAGGAGCTGGTTCTATGAAAGAATTCACAAGATTGATAAACCTCTGGCCAGACTTATCAAAAAGAGAAGAGAAATGACCCAAATCAACAAAATCATGAATGAAAGAGGAGAGATCACAACCCACACCAAAGAAATACAAACAATTTTAAGAACATAGTATGAGCAACTCTATGCCAGCAAATTAGATAACCTGGAAGAAATGGAGGCATTCCTAGAGATGTATCAACTACCAAAACTGAACCAGGATGAAATAGAAAACCTGAACATACCTATAACCACTAAGGAAACTGAAGCAGTCATCACAAATCTCCCAAAAAACAAAAGCCCAGGGCCAGATGGCTTCCCAGGGGAATTCTACCAAACATTTCAAGAAGAATTAATACCTATTCTTCTGAAACTGTTCCCAAAAATAGAAATGGAAGGAAAACTTCCAAACTCATTTTATGAGACCAGCATTACCTTGATCCCAAAACCAGACAAAGACCCCATCAAAAAGGAGAATTACAGACCAATATCCCTGATGAACATGGATGCAAAAATTCTCACCAAAATACTAGCCAATAGGATCCAACAGTACATTAAAAGGATTATTCACCATGACCAAGTGGGATTTATTCCTGGGCTGCAAGGTTGGTTCAACATCCGCAAATCAATCAGTGTGATACAATACATTAACAAAGAAAGAACAAGAATCATATGATCCTCTCAATAGATGCAGAAAAAGCTTTTGATAAAATACAGCATCCTTTCTTGATCAAAACTCTTCAGAGTATAGGCATAGAGGGTACATACCTCAATATCATAAAAGCCATCTATGAAAAACCTACAGCGAATATCATTCTCAATGGGGAAAAACTGAGAGCTTTCCCCCTAAGGTCAGGAATGCAGCAGGGATGTCCACTATCACCACTGCCATTCAACATAGTATTGGAAGTCCTAGCCACAGCAATCAGACAACAAAAAGAAATCAAAGGCATCCAAATTGGCAAAGAAGAAGTCAAACTCTCACTCTTTGCAGATGATATGATACTTTATGTGGAAAACCCAAAAGACTCCACCCGAAAACTGCTAGAACTCATACAGGAATTCAGTAAAGTGGCAGCATATAAAATCAATGCACAGAAGTCAGTGGCATTCCTATACACCAACAACAAGACAGAAGAAAGAGAAATTAAGGAGTCGATCCCATTTACAACTGCACCCAAAACCATAAGATACCTTGGAATAAATCTAACCAAAGAGACAAAGGATCTGTACTCAGAAAACTATAAAATACTCATGAAAGAAATTGAGGAAGACACAAAGAAATGGAAAAACGTTCCATGCTCATGGATTGGAAGAACAAATCTTGTGAAGATGTCAATGCTACCTAGAGCAATCTACACATTCAATGCAATCCCCATCAAAATACCATCCACTTTTTTCAAAGAAATGGAACAAATAATCCTAAAATTTGTATGGAACCAGAAAAGACCCCGCATAGCCAGAGGAATGTTGAAAAAGAAAAGCAAAGACAGCGGCATCACAATTCCGGACTTCCAGCTCTATTACAAAGCTGTCATCATCAAGACAGCATGGTACTGACACAAAAACAGACACATAGATCAATGGAACAGAATAGAGAGCCCAGAAATGGACCCTCAACTCTATGGTCAACTCATCTTTGACAAAGCAGGAAAGAATGTCCAATGGAAAAAAGACAGTCTCTTCAACAAATGGTGTTGGGAAAATTGGACAGCCACATGCAGAAGAATGAAACAGGACCATTTCCTTACACCACACACCAAAATAGACTCCAAATGGTTGAAAGACCTCAATGTGAGACAGGAGTCCATCCAAATCCTAAAGGAGAACACAGGCAGCAACCTCTTTGACCTCAGCCGAAGCAACTTCTTCCTAGAAGCATCACCTAAGGCAAGGGAAGCAAGGGCAAAAATGAACTATTGGGACGTCATCAAGATAAAAAGCTTTTGCAAAGCAAAGGAAACAGTCAACAAAACCAAAAGACAACCAACAGAATGGGAGAAGATATTTGCAAATGACATCAGATAAAGGGCTAGAATCCAAAATCTATAAAGAACTCATCAAACTCAACACCCAAAGAACAAAGAATCCAATCAAGAAATGGGCAGAAGACATGAACAGACATTTTTCCAAAGAAGACATCCAAATGGCCAACAGACACATAAAAAAGTGCTCAATATCGCTCGGCATCAGGGATATCCAAATCAAAACCTCAATGACACACCACCTCACACCCGTCAGAATGGCTAAAATTAACAAGTCAGGAAATGACAGATGTTGGCGGGGATGCAGAGAAAGGGGAACCCTCCTACACTGTTGGTGGGAATGCAAGCTGGTGCAGCCACTCTGGAAAACTGTATGGAGGTTCCTCAAAAAGTTGAAAATAGAGCTACCATATGATCCAGCAATTGCACTACTGGGTATTTACCCCAAAGATACAAAAGTAG
>NW_025412857.1:0-2761 GCF_002201575.2 Neomonachus schauinslandi
AAAGGACAGGCATGATATATTCAGAGCACTAAATGAGAAAAATATGCCGCCAAGAATACTATATCCACCTAAGCTGCCATTAAAAATAGAGGAGAGGTAAAAAGCTTCCAGGACAAACAAAAACTAAAGGAATTAGCAAACACAAAACCAGCCCTACAAGAAATATTGAAAGGGGTCCTCTAAGCAAAGAGAGAGCCTAAAAGCAACATAGACCGGAAAGGAACAGAGACAATTACAGTAACAGTCACCTTACAGGCAATACAAAGGCACTAAATTCCTATCTTTCAATAGTTACCCTGAATGTAAATGGGCTCAATGCCCCAATCAAAAGACACAGGCTATCAGATTGGATAAAAAAAATAATAAAAAACCATCAATACGCTGTCTACAGGAGGCTTATTTTAGATGCAAACACCACCAGACAGAATGTGATCGGTGGAGAACCACTCGTCGTGCTAGTGGACATGAGAAGAAAGGTGGAGGAGCCATCCTTATATCAGACATACTAGATAGTGAACCAGAGTATAATAATGATAAAGAAGGACAGTATATCATAATAAAGGGGTCTAGGCCACAAAAAGATCTAACAATTTTAAATATTGATGCCCCTAACTTGGGAACACCCAAATATATAAACCAATTAATAACAAAATTAAAGAAAAACTTTGAAAATAATACAATAATTGGAGTGGACTTTAACACCCCAATCACAGCAATGTACAGATCATCTAAGCAGATCACCAAGGAAACAGGGCTTTGCACGTCATCCTGGACCAGATGGCCTTAACAGAAATGTTGAGAGCACTCCATCCTAAAACAATTAGTAGTACTAGTAGTAGTAGTAGTAGTAGTAGTAGTAGTGGTATTTTATCTGCTGAGCTAGGTCAGACAGCTTTTGGTCTGATGGCATGTGTTTCAAGGACTGGCACTGTGTCCAATGATGTGGCGAGTCCATCTCCCAGTACTTACTTGTTTCATAAAACTCCCTCTCTGCCAGGAGTCTGGAGTCATTGTACACATTTTGCACATTGGGTCAGATGGATATTCAATCATTCATGGTCCCTGTGCTGAGCTGGGTTGGAGGGCTCCAAATAAGTAGGGTGCTCAGTGCACCGTGAGGATGTGGACTCAGCTTTCCTGTGCTGAGCCGAGTTCTGAACCCAGAGGTGTGGGGCCCAGGTGGCGGAGAATCCTTGGTGCTCTGATTTCCAGTGTCCTTCTCCCATATGAGAAATGGGAATGTGCCCCTGAGTAGCCAGGCCATACTCACAGTGTGAAACTGGTCTAGGAGTTGCCAGGTGCATGGCAGGAGGGGTGGGCAGGTGGCTTGGAATGGGCAGGGACAGAGAAGTGGGCAGAGAATTTGAGGAATAGCAGGAAGAGCTGTGGCTAAGGGCCATTTCTCTCCTTAGTGCAGCTTCAGTCTTTGTGAGGCTTTTATAACAGCCCTGGGGCATCACAATGCCTTCTTGTGATGTCACAACTATGTCCTGGCCAATCACCAGGACATTCTCAGGTTGTCCCCATTCGGGTGGCCAGTCACCAGGAAGCTCAGATTGCCAACGATCTATGGCTTTCTCAGTGTGCCTGCTGACATCATTGTCTGGAAGCCATGTTTTAAAAGAAAGCAGATTAACTTTCTTTCAAGATGAAAAAATCATATTTGGGATGTATTCATAGTGAAGTTCATGGTGAGGGAGAAAGGACTTAACCAGTTGAAAGCTAAATGTGTCACTCATTGTCACCATTCACTAAAACGCAGACACCGATATTAATGAAGACATGGGCCATTAAGACCTCAGGAAACGTCACACTTCAGGGGTAAGTCGATAACATGGCAGTCGAGTAGATGCTACTTTCCCTTCTTCCATCGAAGCTTAAGTAAAAGTGTAGAAAATGGTAGATATTGTGTTTGTATATCTTCGCACAATAAACCTAAACCTAGAAAGGATGAAGCTGTGTCAGAAGTCATTACCTGCTTGACGAAACAATATTCAGCTCTCATAGTAGGGGGGTGACAAAATCCAGCCTGTCATGAAGTTCACAGTCTTCATGTCCAGAATCCAACGAGAAAGATCAAGCGGGAGGAGTTAAGATTTATCTCCTCCCTCGAATACAGCTACAGTGTTATCAGATCATTCTGAACACCCAGGGCATCAATCAAGTATCTGAGAAAACAAGTGCTGCAGGTCTACAAGTAGAAAAGTGACCACCATTTGGAAGGTAGGAGGTGTGGAGACGTGAATCTGGTGTGACATAGCTGAGGATACAGGGGAGGGGAGGGGGGCTTCAGGAGGATACAGCAAAGTTTTTTAAGCAGTGGAGCACAAAATGGTAACATTTAGAAGTTTGCTCTTTGGGGGCGTTCCTGGCTTAAAGGTGCTTAGTTGGGGAAGCCAGGTGGAATCCTGGGTGTGACGGAGTGGTCTCAGGATCCCTGGAGTCTCATGAAAATGGGAGGTGCCTGAGTGTGACAGAGTTCCCACACTTCTAAAAGTTAAAAATAGAGCTACCTTACGACCCAGCTTTAGGAACGGGAACCCTGCCTGAGAACAGTGAGTCTAGCTGCCAGCTTTCTGCTTTGTATTGCCATAAACTGCTAACCGATTCATCATTGTGCGATTGCTTTCCTGACATAGGGTGGCAAAAGGCAGCAGCATGGGAGATCCTCCACGAGAGGAACCACACGAATCCGTGCTGAACATTTGGAGTTTTGGAACTCAGTCCCATGCCTGAGCTAACAACGCTTGGACACAGGCAG
>NW_025412858.1:0-2760 GCF_002201575.2 Neomonachus schauinslandi
CAAAGGGGTCAATGTATTTAATTGCCAGCACTTGATTCTTTCTCCTTCCTTCTCTTCATAGTTTCTTTTTTTTTAATTTTAGCAAGCGAACGGGGGGAGGGGCAGAGAGAGAGAGAATCCTCAAGTAGACTCCCCACTGAGCGCAAAGCCCAGTGCGGGCCTGGATCCCAGAACCCTGAGATCATGACCTGAGCTGAAACCAAGTGTTGGATGCTCAACTAACCGAGCCACCCAGGCACCCCAAGAAAAAGAAGTTTCTATCAACTGGATCCCTAGGTAGTGGTGTGGAGCAGAATTCCCTGCCAACTCTGTGGGAATGGAAAATGAGTGAAAAAAATTTAAAATTTAAAAAATTTAAAAAGGAAATGAAATCCTAGATGTAGCTATGGTCTAGCTACTTATATGCCCTTGAGTGACTGGACTAAAGTATACTACTTCTAAGGTCCCTTCAGCTCTGAAAACTCTTGACATTACAACAACACAAAGCAATCTCATGCGAGTAACAAAGAAATGTCACCTTTTGTTTAAGGCATAAAATGAAATTTCAGTTTTATTAAACCATCTCAGAAAATTAATTCAGCTAGAATAACTTTTAGAATTGAAACACTGTTTTATGCACACACCTGCCTTTTAAAGAGAGTGTGTTAAACATAGTTGCATTAAACCTAATCAATGATTCATGGTCATTATTATGAACCTTAGTTATTTTATAGTGATGTCCTCAGGGCCAGTGACAAGTGGAGGTCTATTTGCTCCTCACAATGACCTAAACCTCTCATGTCTGAATTTTTGCTGTGGATTTTTTTAGACTTTCAATGCCCTTGTACCAGCTGATAATGTAGTGAGCATCTTCGGTAGCCCATCTCCCCACTTCTACTGTCTGCAGAGATAGAAAGTAGATTTCAAACTCTGTTGGAATTGTACCTAATGGTAAGGATATATAGGGTCTAAGCAATAGGTTAAGAAGCTTTCTTAGGAGTAAAGCAATTAAGATTTAGGCATGAACTTTGTAGCCTCTTTAAGCACACATATCTTTTGCTTAATTTCTTATTCTCATGAATTTCTCACAAAGGTGAATTTCTCTGATAACCGGCCTCCAGTAATACAGGGGTTAATGTGTTTGATTCTCTACAGCAACCCCAGCAACTCAGATTCATAATTAAGTTGCTAATATGTGCTTGACAGCTTGAGAGGTACTCTGTAGGCTATTGCAAAAACTAACACTATGGGAAGAACTGAAATAATTTGTTCCTCATGACAGTTCAGTGAGGCAATATAGCATAATGATTAAGCATGTAAGTTCTGGAACAAGACTATCTGTGTTTAGAGCTTAGTTTCACCCCTGCAAACTATGAACTTGGACAAGTAAATCACCCTCTTGATGTCTCCATTTTCTCATTTTTAAATTGCAGGTAATCTAATGATGTGTTAAGTGCCTAGAAAAGTTCCTGACACATAGTAAGCACTCAATAAATATTGGTCTTGTAATGATTATTTTTCTCAGTCCTATAAATATATTTGCTGTATTAGTCAGGGTTCTCCAGAGAAACAGAATCAATAAGAAAGATTTATTATGAAGGGTTGGTTCATGAGACTATGGAGGCTGAGAAGTCTCACAACCTATTGTTTGCAGGCTGGAGGCCCAGGAAAACCAGTCGTGTGGTTCCAGCCCAAACCTGGAGGCCTGAGAACCAGGAGACCCTGGTCTAAGTCTCTGTCTAAGTCCAAAGGCCAGAGAACCAAAAGCATCAATGTCTGAGGGTAGGAGAAGATGTATGTCCCAACTCTAGCAGAAAGCAAAGTAGCCCTTCCTCCACCATTGTGTTCTATACAAGCCGTCAACAGATTGGAAGATGCCCACCCACACTGGTGAGGGGGATTTTCTTTACTCATTCTACTGATTCAAATGCTAATCTCTTCCAGAAACACCACAGAGACATATCCAGAAATAATGTTTTACCAGCTATCTGGGCAACCCTTAGCCCAGTCAAGTGGACACATAAAACTAACCATCACATTCACTATTACTGGTATTAAGAGCTGCAAAAAATATAAGGGTATCCTTTGATTAATTTATTAAATTTTCAGTGGTCACTGTGTTAGCCAGAGTTCTCCAGAGAAACAAAACAAATAAGATGACTGTATATAATATACAGATAGATTTATTTTAAGGAATTAGTTCACGTGATTATGGAGGCTGCCAAGTCTAAAATCTGCAGGGCGGGCAGGCAGGCTGGAGATTCAGGGAAGAGCTGATGCTGCAGTTCAAGTCCAAAGGCCACCTGCTGCAGAATTCCCTTTTGCGCAAGAGAAGACAGTCTTTTGTTCTATTCAGGCCTTCAACTGATTGGATGAGGCCCACCCACATTATGGAGGATAACATGCTTTAGTCAAAATCTACCTTTCAATGTTAATCTCATCCAAAAACACCACCACAGAAACATCTAGAATAATATTTGACCAAATATCTGGGCACTGTGGTCCAGCCAAGTTGACATATAAAATTAGCCATTATAGTCAAGCACAATTTTTCCTTACTGGGCCAGTGTTTTCCATTGGTGGCTTGAACCTAGACCTAGAATGTCCTGATGGAAAATTATCCTTGCAAACCTTCCCTTCTCTTCACTTATGCATTGATCATGGGAGTTTCCTTCTTCATAAAGAATGAGGCAGCAGATCAGCAGGTCTCTCTGGCCCAAACGTCTTCTCCCACTACTGTGGGGTGCAGGATTTCCTGCAGCCATCAAACATTGGCAGCTT
>NW_025412859.1:0-2760 GCF_002201575.2 Neomonachus schauinslandi
ATAGGTGAGGGACGCGTGGGTGGCTCAGTTGTTAAGCATCTGCCTTCAGCTCAGGTCATTATCCTCGGGTCCTGGGATCGAGCCCCAAATTGGGCTTCTTGCTCAGCGGAGAGTCTGCTTCTCCCTCTCCCACTCCCCCTGCTTGTGTTCCCTCTCTAGTGTCTCTCTGTCAAATTAATAAATAAAATCTTAAAATATATATATATACATGATAAAGGAACTATATCTAGAATATACAAAGAATTCTCAAAACAAGTAAGAAAACAACCTAATTTTTAAAATGACAAAGGATTTGGATAGTTCAAAGCAGATATACAAATGCCAAATAAGCACATGAAAATATGATCAACATTATCAGTTATTAGGGAAATGTATATTAAAACCATAATGGGTAAAGTAGGCAAGATGGCGGAGGAGTAGGAGACCTGGATTTCATCTCCTCTCAGGAATTCAGCTGGATAGGGATCAAACCATTCTGAACACCTACAAACTCAACAGGAGATCGAAGAAAAGAAGAGCAACAACTCTCTGAACAGAAAAGCGACCACTTTCTGGAAGGTAGGACGTGTGGAGAAGTAAATCCGAGGCGATATTCGGGAGGATAGAGGGCGGGGGAGGGGCCTCCGTGGGCCACTTCTGGCAAGTGATAGAACCATGGAGCATAAAATCAGAACTTTTAGAAGTCTGCTCCGCTGAGGGACATCACTCTGGTGGCTAAGTGGGGGGTGGAACCCTTGTGGGACAGTGCGGTCTCAGGACCCTCAGGGTCACAGAAAGACCGGGGGTCCCTGAGTGCGGCAGAGCTCCCAGGTATCGGAGCGGGAAGCCAGCGGCAGAGTTGGAGCCGAGGCGCGGGCTCTCAGCTCGGGGTTGCCATAAACCATGATCCGTGGCACAGTCGGGCCACTGCTCCTCCAGCAGAGACCCAACAAGAGGCAGATCTGGGGAGACTCACCTGCCTTCCCCGGGAGGAGCGGCGTGGGAGTGCACCGCAGGGATCTGCTGGGTTTGGAGACTCCACACCGAGTCGGGTGCCAGAGATACAAACGCGCGGTCAGAGGCCGGGTGAGCATGGAATGTGGCCGGAGACCGGGGAGACGGGAGTAACTGACTACTTTTCTCTGGTGGCGCACTGAGGAGTGGGGCCCCGAGTTCTCGGCTCCTCCGGGGCGGAGATTGGGAGGCCGCCATTTTCACTCTCCGTCTCCAAAGCAGCATGGAAAGCTTGAAGGGAACAAAAGCTCCCAAGAACAAACCCCAGCAGATTACTTAGCCCGGACCGGGCAAGGGCGGGGCAATTCCGCCTCCGGCAGAGACATTTGGAAACCACGGCAACAGGCCCCTCCCCCAGAAGATCAGCGAGAACAGCCAGCCAAGACCAAGTTTACCGATCAATGAGAATGGCAGAACTCCTGAGCTAGGGGAATACTGCACATAGAATTCATGAGTTTTTTACCATGATTCTTTAGTCTTTCAAAGTTAATTATTTTTTTAACCGTTTTTTGTTTTTTTTTTTTTGAATTTTTCTTTTTCCCTTTTTCAACCAACATCTTATCAATCCCTTTTTAAAAAAACATTTTTATTTTTCATTTTTAGAGTCATATTCTATCCCTTCATAGTAGTTACCTGTATTTTTGGCATATATATATAAGTTGTTCTCTCTTTAAAATTTTGAGATAGTTTCTTCTAACAGATCAAAATATACCCTAAATCTCTAGTGTATGGTTTTTTTCTACTCCCCTGCCTGATCACATTCTCTCCCTTTTTTTTCTTTTTTTAAAAAACCCTCTTCTTTCTTTTTTCAAACAACTTATCAATTCCTTTTATAAAATTTTTTATAATTTCCATCTTTACAGTCATATTCCATCCCTTCAATATATCAACCCTTATTTTTGTACATATATAAGTTTTTCTTTAATTAAAATTTTGGGAGGCACTTTCTTTTAACAGACCAAAATACACCCAAAATCTAGTGTGTGGCACTGATCTATATACCAGCCTGATCATATTTGATCACCTTCGGTTTTGTTTTGTTTTGTTTTGTTCTGTTTTTCTTTGTTTTTATCTTTATCTTTTTTTTTCTTTTTTTTTCCTTTTCTTTTTTCTCTTTCCCTTTCTTTTCCCACTGCTTCAGGGCTTTTCTGATTTGTTTAGAGTATATTTTCTGGGGACTTGTTACCCTGCTAGCATTTTGTTCTCTCATTAATCTATTCTCCTCTGCACAAAATGACAAGACGGAAAAAATCACCTCAACAAAAAGAACAAGAAGTAGTACCGAGTGCCAGGGACCTACTCAATATGGACATTAGTACAATGTCAGATCTAGAGTTCAGAATCATCACTTTAAAGATACTACCTGGGCTTGAAAAAAGCATAGAAGTTATTAGAGAAACGCTTTCTGGAGAAGTAAAAGAACAAAATCCAACCAAGTAGAAATCAAAAAGGCTATTAATGAGGTGCAATCAAATATGGGGGAGCTAACTGCTAGGATAAATGAGGCAGAAGAGAGAATCAGTGATACAGAAGACCAAATGATGGAAAATAAAGAAGCTGAGAAAAAGAGAGAGAAACAACTACTGGATCACGAGGGCAGAATTCGAGAGATAAGCAATATCATAAGATGAAAGAACATTAGAATAATTGGGATCCCAGAAGAAGAAGAAAGAGAGAGAGGGGCAGAAGGTATAATGGAGCAAATTATAGCAGAGAACTTCCCTAATTTGGGGAAGGAAACAGGCATCAAAATCCAGGAAGCACAGA
>NW_025412860.1:0-1603 GCF_002201575.2 Neomonachus schauinslandi
TGGGAGAAGAGAGGTTAGTATCTCTAAGATGGATGGTGTCTGATCTTATAGGAGGGCTGCTGCTTTCAGGAGTCAGTGGGGAGGCTGGTGGAGTCCAGGTCACTTGGATTTGAGGGGGAAGTGGATCACAGTGTGATCCCAGAGCTGCTAACCTCTAGTGGCCACCTGCTCAGACCCCACTTACCAGACACATGTTTCTGGACACAGCAGGATCTTGGAGGTGCTGGGACCCCACTTTGGGGGTGTGAAGCAGAGCAGTTCACCCCTTGAGCCCCCATTCCTTCATCTGTAAAATGTGGGCAACTTTGGGGGGATGGCTGTGTGAGCAGGATGCAGGACAAGGCAGGGTTGGGGAGGGGATCTACAAGAGCAGGGGACAGATGCTGTCCAGAGGAGGGAGGGCAGCCTGTGAACCAGGTCCATGTCCTGTCAGTGCCTTCCCAAACTCAAAACAGCAGGTTCAGGAGGAAAGCCGTCTAGGTCCTGCCTCTGTCCTGTCCCACACCTGGCCTTGTCTACCCCTTAGGGTACAGCATATCACAGCCCAGCACCTGCCCAGTCACAGACCATCACCAGGTTCCTCCTGCCTCCAACACTGCTGCTTAATACCCACACATTAGGGTCCTGGGGCAGCTTGGAGCTTCAAGGAGCCAGGGTGGGACTGATAGCTTTAGGGAACTATTCTGAGGTTTGTTGAAAGGTAGAGCAATACTATAGGTAGGGAGGGATTTAGTGATTCACAGGAAGGTTCAGATAGTACAGAAATGTCCCATTGCAGAGGCACTCTTGGCTCATTTTGCCCCAAGGTAACATCCTACATCACAGCAGGACACTATTCGCACCAGGAAACTGACAGTGGAATGATGGATATGTCTAGGTCTGTCACATTGCCATGGACATTTATATGTTCAACAGCACAATCCAGGTATGGAACTACTCTATCAGCACAAAGATCTCCTTCATGTTACCCACCCCTTGCCCAGCCATCCCTTCCATGCCATTCACCCCTGTGTTTTACACTTTGGATGTGTTGGCATTTTGTTACATGAGGGGACTCCTACAGCTGTGACCAGTGATGTTTTTTGTTTGTTTGTTTTCACTCAGGATAATATATCTGGAATCCATCCACGTTTTGTGTTATCCTAACTTTCTTACTTTTTATCACTGAGTTGTGCTCCCTAGGTTGGAAATGCCACAGTTTGTTCATCTGCTCCCCTTTTGAGGGATATTTTGGTTTGTTTCCAGGCTTTAGAGACTACAAATAATCCCACAGTGAATATTTGGGCACAGTGTTTTGTGGGATCTTAAATTTTCATTCTCTAGAATAAAGGTCCAGGACAGTGAGTGCTGGGTTGTCGCATTTATGTTTCGCTTTTGCAGAACCTATCAAACTGTCTTACCAGAGTGGCTGTTCCATTTACATTCCCACCAGCAAAGTAGGAGAGCTGGCTCTTTCCTACATTTGATGTTTTTACTCTGTTTTATATTAATGAGCTGTCCTAAAAGGTAGGTAGCAGTGATTACTCAATCAGGTTTTTCCTTTACATTTCCCTCAGGGCAACTAATGTACTGTTTTTTTCTTGTGCTTATTTGCCATGTGCAT
>NW_025412860.1:1703-2757 GCF_002201575.2 Neomonachus schauinslandi
TTTCCTACATTTGATGTTTTTACTCTGTTTTATATTAATGAGCTGTCCTAAAAGGTAGGTAGCAGTGATTACTCAATCAGGTTTTTCCTTTACATTTCCCTCATGGCAACTAATGTACTGTTTTTTTCTTGTGCTTATTTGCCATGTGCATGTTCTCTTTGCTGAAATGTCTGTTCATGTCTTTTACCCATTTGCTATTTGGATAGTTTTTTTTTTTTTTTCCTCCTCTTGTTGAGTGTTGGTTTTTTATATATTATAGATAAAAGTTCTTTGTCAGATTAGTGGTTTGCAAATATATTCACTTAGTCTATAGCTTGTTTTTTCATCCTCCTAACAAGATCTTTACTACAACAGAAGGTTTTAATCTTGATAAAGTCCAGTGTTATGCCCTATGAATCCTCCTTTCCTGTCTTGTACAAAAATGCACCAAATGCTAGGTTCAGAAAATGGCTAAACATCTGTAATGCATTTTCTCACAGTTCTTCTGGGTAGAAGTCCAACATAAGGCACCAATTTGATCAGGTTCTGAGGAAGCCTATCCTCCTGGAGCTTTGTTGATAGCCACCTTCTGGCTTTGCACTCACATAACCTTTCTTTGCAGATGTGCATGGAGAGTGAAAGTTCTCTGTGTCTTTTCTCATAAGTATGCTAACCCCATCATGAGAATCCTAACCTTGTGACCTAACTCAACCTATGTTCCTCCCAAGGTTCCAGGTCCAGTTTCATAGGGGTTAGAACTGAAACATGTGAGTGGGATGGGGGATCAAATTTAGTCTATACCATGTGTCTTGACGGATGTCTTGGGGTTCCTCTGTTTAGGTTTTGTTCATTTTCTTCAATTTTAGGCTCATGCTTTTTGTCAAATTTGGGAGATGATCAGCCATGTTTTCTTAAAATATTCTTTTTTTTTTTCTCCTTTACATTTCCTTGAAATACTTTTTAATCCCTCCTTTTCTTTTTTTCTCATTCTGGGATTCTTGTGACATGAATAGATTTTTGTTTTTGTAGATTTTTTTTCTCTCTCCATTGTTCATATGAGATACTTTCTGTTGTT
>NW_025412861.1:0-2757 GCF_002201575.2 Neomonachus schauinslandi
ATGGATGGATGTTTGGATAGAAAGATGGATGGGTGAAAAGATGGAAGGATAGATAGAGGGATGGATGGATGGATGAAAGGATGGATAGAAAGATGGATGGGTGATGGATGGATGGATAGATGGATAGGTAGATGGATGCTTGGATATCTGGATAAGATGGCTGCCTGGCTGGCTGGCTGGCTGGATGGATGGATGGATGAGTGGATTGTGGTTAGAAGATAAGAGTAGACCGGGGGCCTGGCAGCCTTACTAACTGTGTGACCTCAGGCAAGTCAACTTTCTTCTCTGAGCCTCACACTGCTCACCTGGAAAGTGGCATCTCCTTCCCTGGCTGTGCACAGCCCAAGGACCTGCAGCCATGGGAGCAAACACCCATGTCCCTCCTGCGTTCTGAGTGTATAAATGACCCTGAGGCTCCCCACAGTGGTCACTTCCTTTGGCCTTCTCACAAGGGACACCCCTCACCACATTCCAAAGCTGCACATCAATCTGAAATAGGAAGAATCCTATCTTCATGCCAGAGCATCCCACAGGCTAGAGGGGTAGGAGACAGGGTGGGCCAAGGAGGCTGGGGTGGGGCCAGGTGACCTCTGACCCTTAACAGGAGACAGGGCTTTGGGCTCATGACATCCATGTTGCCCAAACCACTAGGATGAAAATTGGGCTGAGTGTAGCCAACCCAGCAAAGGTACCAAAGCCACTTAACCTCAGATGTTTTCTATTTCAGTAATTAAACAACCAAGGGTCCAATGGGAATGACTTCTGGATTGACCCCGTGTGCCTCCCATGATCACGGGGATAGACCAGCTGAGGGACGGAGCCAAGGAAGGGCTCCTGGCAGAGGCCAGAACTGGGGCCCTGTGCCCGGACGCCCTCAGTGCCCTGGAGGGGTTCATGGTGGTCTTCAGCTCACTGCACGGGACACCCATCCATCCTTCTATCCAAACATCTTTACTAGAATCTCTTGAATTCTTGAGTCAGCCTGCTGACCCCGCCCCCCACCCCAAGATCCAGCTTCATGGTGAGTTTTGTTCGGCGCCCCCACTACAGAGGGCAGTGAATCAGGGGCTGCAGTGGAGTCTGACCTGCTTTGTCGGCACCGACACAGCTCTGGAGAGACAATAAAACCTAGCATTTTCCACGTAGCTCTGCCCCATCTCAAAACAGGACCACCTAGCCTGATGAGCTGAAATGGGCCTGGTTTTTGAAATGCAAGAAGTGCTTCCCTCAGATCATTCTGTGAGATTATGTTCACCAAGCAGCTCCAATGAGCCAATGAGAAGTGGCCAGGACCAAGCGCGCACATACCTGACTGGGTCCGAGTGTGCCAGGGAGAAGTTGCAAAAACGACAGAATGCACAGAGCACGGTTACATTTCCCCAGAGACGGACAAGGGCCCACATGCCTACAGCCACAGGAAAGCCCTCACTTCTCTTTCCCCTGACTTGTGCAGGTGACGCTCCCCAAGACGGTGCCCCCAGCTCGTATCTCCCCCTTGAGGCCCAGCAGGCCCTGCGGGATGTGGCCATGCGCCCCAGGGTACCAAGCCGAACACAAACCCTGCCTGCTCCCTGTCCCCCATCCCTGCCGTGACAAGGACCCCGGACCCAGGCTTGTGCACCCCAAGCCAAGTAGGCCCAGAGCCCTTTCCTGGAGCTGGCCCACACCCAGACCTCTCCCTTGGGCCCCTGCCAGCAGCAGCGGCTTACTCAGCTCGTGCTGGCCAGGGCGGGCCGAGAACTCAATGACCAGCAGCTCCTTGCCGTTGAAGCTCCGGCCGATGCTGTAGGTCTTGGCGATGGGGGCGCAGCGGGCCGCCGTCCGCCTCAGCACGCGCACCATCTGGGCGTAGGAGTGGTGTGTGAAGCGAATGAAGGTTGGTGGCAGGCCCGAGGGCAGCGCCTCATCCGCGTCCAGGCCTTCTGGGGAAGAATGGGGGTGCTGGGGGGGAGCCTCTAGCTGCCCTTGGTCGGCGCTCACCCGCCAGCGCGGCTACCCACACCCCTCAGTGGAGGTTCTGTCTGCCCCTGCGCAGCTCCCCTACAACCCCTGGGGCCCTGGCCACCCCCAGCATCCTCATACCCCCTCCCCTGCCACACTCGGAAACTTGGGGGTCCTACTGGAATGGCTCCCCAGTCAACCTGTTTCTGTTTTTCATTAAAACCCCCTTTATACTACTTCATGTACACAGCTAATAATAGCACCCGATGGACGTACATAGCATCGCAGTTCCTGAAGTTAGGATGATGGAGAATTACACAGTGACTGTGGAGAACGTATAAAATACAAAGCAGTAGACTATAAAGGCGAGGACATACCCACAGAAACCGGGGAAAGCCCCTGTTTGGCGGGCAGCCTCCTGACTGTGTGTGTTTTGTTTTCTGCTGACACCCAGCTGTAATCATGGTGCTGATGCAGGTTCCTAATCTGTCTACACTGCTGCATGGTGGAGGCGGCTTCCATGCCTTGTCAGCCAGCAAGCCCTGCTCTGAAGGGCTCCCTAGGGTCCAGCCCACCGCGGACACGATGACACCAAGTGTTGGCTGTGATTACCAACACAGCAGTGAGGGTGCCCCACGGGGCGGGGCGGGGAGGGGGGGAGGGATAGGGGAGCTGGGGGGAAGGGAAGGAGGAAGGAGGGGGAGGAGGAAGGAGAGGGAGGAAGAGGAGGGAAGAGGACTGGGAAGGGGAAAGGAGGAGGAGGAGGGGAAGGGAGGGGAGGAGGGGAGAGACAGTGGGAGGTGGGGAGGAGAAGGG
>NW_025412862.1:0-2752 GCF_002201575.2 Neomonachus schauinslandi
CACAGACAATATACGGTAACAGTCACCTTGCAGGCAATACAATGGCAGTAAGTTCATATCTTTCAATAGTTGCCCTGAATGTAAATGGGCTCAATGCCCCAATGAAAAAAGACACAGGATATCAGATTGGATTAAAAAATAAGACCCATTGATATGCTGTCTGCAAGAGACTCATTTTAGATCCAAAGACAGCCCCAGATTGAAAGTGAGGGTGTGGAAAACCATTTACCATGCTAATGGACACCAAAAGAAAGCTGGGGTGGCAATCCTTATATCAGACAAATTAGATTTTAAACTAAAGACTGTAATAAGAGAAGAGGAAGGACACAATATCCTACTTAAAGGGTCTATCCAACAAGAAGATCTAACAATTGTAAATATCTATGCCCCTAACATGGGAGCAGCCAATTATATAAGGCAATTAATAATAAAAGCAAAGAAACACATTGACAACAATACAATAATAGTGGGAGGGAATAAGATGGCGGAGGAGTAGCAGACCTGGATTTCATCTCCTCTCAGGAATTCAGCTAGATAGGGATCAAACCATTCTGAACACCTACAAACTCAACAGGAGATCGAAGAAAAGAATAGCAACAACTCTCTCATCAGAAAACCGACCACTTTCTGGAAGGTAGGACGTGCAGAGAAGTGAATCCGAGGCGGTATTCGGGAGGATAGACGGCAGGGGAGGGGCCTCCGTCAGCTGCTTCTGGCAAGTGATAGAACCACGGAGCACAAAATCGGAACTATTAAAAGTCTGCTTTGCTGAGGGACATCACTCTGGTGGCTAAGCGGGGGGTGGAACCCTCCAGGGCAGTGTGGTCTCAGGACCCTCAGTGTCACAGAAAGACTGGGGGTGCCTGAGTGTGGCAGAGCTCCCAGGTATTGGAGCAGGGAAGCCGGCTGCAGAGGCAGAGCCCAGGCGCGGGCTCTCAGCTCGGGGTTGCCATAAACCGTGATCCGCGGCACAGTCGGGCCCCTGCTCCTCCAGCAGGGACCCAACAAGCGGCAGATCCAGGGAGACTCATCTTCCTCCCCTGGGAGGAGCCACGTGGGAGTGCACCGCAGGGATCTGCTGGGTTTGGAAACTCCACCCGGGGTCGGGTGCCAGAGATAGAAACGCGCGGTCATAGACCGGGTGAGCACGGAGTGCGGCCCGAGACCGGGGAGAGGGGAGTGACTGACGGCTTTTCTCTGGGGGCTCACTGAGGAGCGTGGCCCCGAGTTCTCGGCTCCTCCGGGGCAGAGATTGGGAGGCCGCCATTTTCACTCTCCGACTCCAAAGCTGTACGGAAAGCTCGCAGGGAACAAAAGCTCCGGAGAGCAAACCCGAGCAGATTACTTAGCCCAGACCGGGCAAGGGCGGGGCAATTCCGCCTCCCGCAAACACATTTGGGAACCACGGCAACAGGACCATACCCCAGATGATCAGAAAGAACAGCCAGCCAAGACCGAATTTACCGATCAAGGAGAGCGGCAGAACTCCAGCACTAGCGGACTACTGCACATAGAATCCATGGCTTTTATACCATGATTCTTTAGTCTTTCAAAGTTAATTTTTTTAACTGTCTTTTTTTCTTTCTGTTTTTTTTTTTTGAATTTTCCTTTTTCCCTTTTTCAAACAACATCTTATCGATCCCTTTTTTAAAAAACATTTTTATTTTTCATTTTTGGAGTCATATTCTATCCCTTCATAGTAGTTAACCTGTATTTTTGGCATATATAGATAAGCTGTTCTCTCTTTAAAATTTTGATATAGTTTCTTCTAACAGATTAAAATATACCCTAAATCTCTAGTATATGGTTTTTTCTACTCTCCTGCCTGATCACATTCTCTCCCTATTTTTTTCTTTTTTCTTTTTTTAAATCCTCTTCTTTCTTTTTTCAAACAACTTCTTATCAATTCCTTTTATAAAATTTTTTATAATTTCCATCTTTACAGTCATATTCCATCCCTTCATCATATGAACCCTTATTTTTGTCCATATATAAGTTTTTCTTTCTTTAAAATTTTGGGAGGCACTTTCTTCTAAAAGACCAAAATACACCCCAAATCTAGTGTGTGGCACTGATCTATATACCAGCCTGATCATATTTGATCACATTCTGGTTTTTTTTGTTGTTGTTGTTTTGTTTTGTTTCTTTTTTGTTTGTTTTTCTCTTTATCTTTATCTTTTTCTTTTTTTTCTTTTTCTTTTTTCTCTCTTTCCATTTCTTTTTGCACTGCTTCAGGTCTTTTTTGATTTGTTTAGAGTATATTTTCTGGGGACGTTGTTACTCTGCTAGCATTTTGTTCTCTCATTAATCTATTCTCCTCTGCACAAAATAACAAGACAGAAAAAATCACCTCAACGAAAAGAACAAGAGGTAGTACTGACTGCCAGGGACCTACTCAATACGGACATTAGTATGATGTTGGATCTAGAGTTCAGAATCATCACCTTAAAGATACTAGCTGGGCTTGAAAAAAATATGGAAGTTATTAGAGAAACCCTTTCTGGAGAAGTAAAAGAACTAAAATCTAACCAAGTCGAAATCAAAAAGGCTATTTATTAGTGAGGTGCAATCAAATATGGGGGCGTAACTGCTAGGATAAAAGAGGCAGAAGAGAGAATCAGTGATATAGAAGAACAAATGATGGAAAATAAAGAAGCTGAGAAAAAGAGAGATGAACAACTACTGGATCACGAGGGCAGAATTCGAGAGATAAGCGATACCATAAGACGAAACAACATTAGAATAATTGGGA
>NW_025412863.1:0-2752 GCF_002201575.2 Neomonachus schauinslandi
GCAACATGATGACAATTAATTCATATCTTTCAATAATCACTCTCAACGTGAACAGCCTAAATGCTCCCATAAAATGGCACAAGGTGGCAGATTGGATAAAAAGACAGGACCCATCCATATGCTGTCTACAAGACACCCATTTTGAACCTAAAGATACATCCAGACTGAAAGTGAAGGGATGGAGATCCACCTTCCATTCCAGCTGACCCCAAAAGAAAGCTGGGGTAGCAATTCTTTTATCAGACAAATTAGATTTTAAATTAAAGTCTGTAGTTAGAGACACAGAAGGACACTATATCATTCTTAAAGGGTCTATCCAACAAGAAGATCTAATAATTGTAAATATCTATGCCCCCAACATGGGAGCAGCCATCTACATAAGCCAATTGTTAACCAAAATAAAGAGTCATATTGATAACAATACATTAATTGTAGGAGACTGTAATACTCCACTCTCAGAAATAGATCATCTAAGCAGAAAATCAACAAAGAAACAAGAGCTTTGAATGATACACTGGACCAGATGGACCTCATAGATATATAAAGAATATTCCACCCTAAAACAACAGAATACTCATTCTTCTCAAGCACACATGGAACTTTCTCCAGAATAGACCATATATTGCATCACAAATCAGGTCTCAAGCGATACCAAAAGACTGAGATTATTCCCTGCATATTCTCAGACCACAATACTTTAAAACTGGAACTCAATCACAAGAAAAAATTTGGCAGAAATTCAAACACTTGGAACCTAAAGACCACTCTGCTCAAGAATGTTTGGGTCAACCAGGAAATCAAGAATGAACTTAAACAATTCATAGAAATCAATGAGAACGAAAACACACCAGTCCAAAACCTATGGGATACTGCAAAGGTGGTCCTAAGGGGGACATACATAGCCATCCAAGCCTCACTCAAAAAAAATAGAAAAATCCCAAATTCACCAACTCTGCACCTTAAAGAACTAGAGAAAAAGTAACAAACAATGCTAAGCCACACATTAGAAGAGAAATAATTAAGATTAGAGCAGAGATCACTGAATTAGAAACCAGAAATACAGCAGAGCAGATCAACAAAACTAGAAGTTGGTTCTTTGGAAGAATTAATAAGATCAATAAACCACTGGCCAGACTTATCCAAAAGAAAAGAGAAAGGACCCAAATTAATAAAATTATGAATGAAAGGGGAGAGATCACGACTAACACCAAGGAAATAGAAACAATTATTAGAAATTATTATCAACAACTATATGCCCATAAACTGAGCAATCTGGATGAAATGGAGGCCTTCCTGGAAACCTATAAGCTGCCGAGACTGAAACAGGAAGAAATCGACAACCTGAATAGGCCAATAACCAGTAACAAGATTGAAGTAGTGATCAAAAACCTCCCAAAAAACAAGAGTCCAGGGCCCGATGGATTCCCTGGGGAATTCTACCAAACATTCAAAGAAGATATAATACCTATTCTTCTGAAGCTGTTTCAAAAAACAGAAACAGAAGGAAAACTTCCAGACTCATTCTACGAGGCCAGCATTACCTTGATCCCCAAACCAGGCAAAGACCCCATCAAAAAGGAGAATTTCAGACCGATATCCCTGAAGAATATGGATGCCAAAATCCTCAACAAAATCATAGCTAATAGGATCCAACAATACATTAAAAGGATCATCCACCACGACCAAGTGGGATTTATCCCCGGGATGCAAGGGTGGTTCAACATTCGCAAATCAATCGATGTGACAGAACACATTAATAAGAGGAAAGAGAAGAACCATATGGTCCTCTCAATTGATGCAAAAAAGCAGTTGACAAAATACAGCATCATATAGGGATAGAGGGAACATTCCTCAAGTTCATAAAATCCATCTATGAAAAACCCACAGTGAATATCATCCTCATGGGGAAAAGCTGAAAGCCTTTCCCTTAAGATCAGGAACACATCAAGGATGTCCACTCTCGCCACTATTGTTCAACATAGTACGAGAAGTCCTAGCAACAGCAATCAGACAACAAAAAGAAATAAAAGGTATTCACACTGGCAAAGAAGAAGTCAAACTCTCTCTTTTCGCAGTTGACATGATACTTTATCTGGAAAACCCAAAAGACTCCACCCCCAAATTACTAGAACTCATCCAGCAATTCAGTAATGTGGCAGGACACAAAATCAATGCACAGAAATCAGTTGCTTTCTTATACACTAACGACGCAACTGTAGAAAGAGAAATTAGAGAAACGATTCCATTTACAATAGCACTAAAAACCATAAGATACTTCGGAATAAACCTAACCAAAGAGGTAAAGGATCTATATTCTAGGAACTACAGAACACTCATGAAAGAAATTGAAGAAGACACAAAAAGATGGAAAAATATCCATGCTCATGGATCGGAAGAATAAACATTGTTAAAATGTCTATGCTACCCAGAGCAGTCTATACCTTCAATGCCATCCTGATCAAAATTCCAATGACATTTTTCAAAGTGCTGGAACAAACAATCCTAAAATTTGTATGGAATCAGAAAAGACCCTGAATCACCAAGAAAATGTTGGAAAAAAAACAAAGCTGGGGGCATCACGTTGCCCAATTTCAAGCTATACTACACAGCTGCGATCACCAAGACAGCATGGTACTGGCACAAAAACAGAGATATAGATCAATGGAACAGAATAGAGAACCCAAATATGGACCCTCAACTCTACTGTCAAATAATCTTTGACAAAGCAGGAAAAAACATGCAATGGAAAAAA
>NW_025412864.1:0-2751 GCF_002201575.2 Neomonachus schauinslandi
AGAAGATCTAACAATTGTAAATATCTATGCCCCCAACATGGGAGCAGCCATCTACATAAGCCAACTGTTAACCAAAATAAAGAGTCATATTGATAACAATACGTTAATTGTAGGAGACCTCAACAGTCCACTCTCAGCAATGGACAGATCATCTAAGCAGAAAATCAACAAGGAAACAAGAGCTTTGAATGAACCATTGGACCAGATGGACCTCATAGATATTTACAGAACATTCCACCCTAAAACAACAGAATACTTTCTTCCAGAGCACACATGGAACTTTCTCCAGAATAGACCATATACTGGGTCACAAATCAGGTCTCAACTGATACCAAAAGATTGAGATTATTCCCTGCATATTCTCAGACCACAATGCTCTAAAACTAGAACTCAATCAGAAAAAAAAATTTGGCAGAAATTCAAACACTTGGAAGCTAAAGACCACTCTGCCCAAGAATGTTTGGGTCAACCAGGAAATCAAAGAAGAACTTAAACAATTCATGGAAATCAATGAGAACGAAAACACATCAGTCCAAAACCTATGGGATACTGCAAAGGCGGTCCTAAGGGGGAAATACATAGCCATATAAGCCTCACTCAAAAGAATAGAAAAATCCCTTATTCACCAACTAACTCTACACCTTAAAGAACTAGGGAAAAAGCAAAAAAAACGACACCTAAGCCACACATTACAAGAGAAATAATTAAAATTAGAGCAGAAATCAATGAATTAGAAACCAGCAACACAATAGATCAGATTAATGAAACTAGAAGTTGGTTCTTTGAAAGAATTAATAAGATCGATAAACCACTGGCCAGCCTTATCCAAAAGAAAAGAGAAAGGACCCAAATTAATAAAATTATGAATGAAAGGGGAGAGATCACAACTAACACCAAGGAAATAGAAACAATTATTAGAAATTATTATCGGGGCGCCTGGGTGGCTCAGTCGTTGAGCATCTGCCTTCGGCTCGGGTCATGATCCCAGGGTCCTGGGATCGAGCCCCGCATCGGGCTCCCTGCTCAGTGGTAAGCCTGCTTCTTCCTCTCCCACTCCCCCTGCTTGTGTTCCCTCTCTCACTGTGTCTCTCTCTCTCTGTGAAATAAAATCTTAAAAAAAAAAAAAGAAATTATTATCAACAACTATATGCCAATAAACTGAACAATCTGGATGAAATGGAGGCCTTCCTGGAAACCTATAAGCTGCCAAGACTGAAATAGGAAGAAATTGACAACCTGAATAGGCCAATAACCAGTAACGAGATTGAAGCAGTGATCAAAAACCTCTCAAAAAACAAGAGTCCAGGGCCTGATGGATTCCCTGGGGAATTCTACCAAACATTCAAAGAAGAAAGAATACCTATTCTCCTGAAGCTGTTTCAAAAAATAGAAACAGAAGGAAAACTTCCAAACTCATTCTATGAGGCCAGCATTACCTTAATCCCCAAACCAGGCAAAGACCCCATCAAAAAGGAGAATTTCAGACCGATATCCCTGATGAATATGGATTCCAAAATCCTCAACAAAATCCTAGCTAATAGGATCCAACAATACATTAAAAGGATCATCCACCACGACCAAGTGGGATTTATCCCCGGGATGCAAGGGTGGTTCAACATTCGCAAATCAATCAATGTGATAGAACACATTAATAAGAGGAGGGAGAAGAACTATATGGTCCTCTCAATTGATGCAGAAAAAGCATTTGACAAAATACAACATCCTTTCCTGATTAAAACTCTTCAGAGGATAGGGATAGAGGGAACATTCCTCAAGTTCATAAAATCCATCTATGAAAAACCCACAGCGAATATCATCTCAATGGGGAAAAGCTGAGAACCTTTCCGTTAAGATCAGGAACACGTCAAGGATGCCCACTCTCACCACTATTGTTCAACATAGTACTAGAAGTCCTAGCAACAGCAATCAGACAACAAAAAGAAATAAAATGTATTCAAATTGGCAAAGAAGAAGTCAAACTCTCTCTCTTTGCAGATGACATGATACTTTATGTGGAAAACCCAAAAGACTCCACCCCCAAACTACTAGAACTCATGCAGCAATTCAGTAATGTGGCAGGATACAAAATCAATGCACAGAAATCAGTTGCTTTCTTATACACTAACAGTGCAACTGTAGAAAGAGAAATTAGAGAAATGATCCCATTTACAATAGCACCAAAAACCATAAGATACCTCGGAATAAACCTAACCAAAGAGGTAAAGGATCTACACTCTAGGAACTACAAAACACTCATGAAAGAAATTGAAGAAGACACAAAATGATGGAAAAATATTCCATGCTCATGGATCGGAAGAATAAACATTGTTAAAATGTCTATGCTACCCAGAGCAATCTATACCTTCAATGCCATCCTGATCAAAATTCCAATGACATTTTTCAAAGTGCTGGAACAAACAATCCTAAAATTTGTATGGAATCAGAAAAGACCCAGAATCGACAAGGAAATGTTGAAAAAGAAAAAGCTGGGGGCATCACGTTGCCCGATTTCAAGCTATATTACAAAGCTGTGATCACCAAGACAGCATGGTACTGGCACAAAAACAGACATATAGACCAATGGAACAGAATAGAGAACTCAGATATGGACCCTCAACTCTATGGTCAAATAATCTTTGACAAAGCAGGAAAAAACATGCAATGGAAAAAAGACAGTCTCTTCAATAAATGGTGCTGGGAAAACTGGACAGCCACATGCAGAAGAATGAAACTCGACCATTCTCTAACACC
>NW_025412865.1:0-2749 GCF_002201575.2 Neomonachus schauinslandi
TGACCATAGAGTTGAGGGTCCATTTCTGGGCTCTCTATTCTGTTCCACTGATCTATCTGTCTGTTTTTGCGCCAGTCCCATACTGTCTTGATGATGACAGCTTTGTAATAGAGCTGGAAGTCCGGAATTGTGATGCCACCAGCTTTGCTTTTCTTTTTCAATATTCCTCTGGCTATTCAGGGTCTTTTCCAGTTCCATACAAATTTTAGGATTATTTGTTCCATTTCTTTGAAAAAAGTGGATGGTATTTTGATGGGGATTGCATTGAATGTGTAGATTGCTCTAGGTAGCATTGCCATCTTCACAATATTTGTTCTTCCAATCCATGAGCATGGAACGTTTTAGCATTTCTTTGTGTCTTCCTCAATTTCTTTCAGGAGTATTTTATAGTTTTCTGGGTACAGATCCTTTGTCTCTTTGGTTAGATTTATTCCTAGGTATCTTATGGTTTTGGGTGCAACTGTAAATGGGATCGACTCCTTGTTTTCTCTTTCTTCTGTCTTGTTGTTGGTGTATAGGAATGCCACTGATTTCTGTGCATTGATTTTATATCCTGCCACTTTACTGAATTCCTTTATGAGTTCTGGCAGTTTTGGGGTGGAGACTTTTGGGTTTTCCACATAAAGTATCATATCGTCTGCAAAGAGTGAGAGTTTGACTTCTTCTTTGCTGATTTGGATGCCTTTTATTTCTTTTCGTTATCTGATTACTGTGGCTAGGACTTCTAATATGTGTTGAATAGCAGTGGTGATAGTGGACATCCCTGCCCCGTTCCTGACTTTAGGGGGAAAGTTCTCAGTTTTTCCCCATTGAGAATGATATTCATTGTGGGTTTTTCATAGATGGCCTTTATGATTTTGAGTTATGTACCCTCTATGCCTATACTCTGAAGAGTTTTGATCAAGAAAGGATGCTGTAATTTGTCAAATGCTTTTTCTGCATCTATTGAGAGGATCATATGATTCTTGTTCTTTCTTTTGTTAATGTATTGTATCACGTTGATTGATTGCAGATGTTGAACCAACCTTGCAGCCCAGGGATAAATCCCACTTGGTCGTGGTGAATAATCCTTTTAACGTACTGTTGGATCCTATTGGATAGTATTTTGGTGAGACTTTTTGCATCCATGTTCATCAAGGATATTGCTCTGTAATTCTCCCTTTTGATGGGGTCTTTGTCTGGTTTTGGGATCAAGGTAATGGTGGCCTCATAAAATGAGTTTGGAAGTTTTCCTTCCTTTTCTATTTTTTGGAACAGTTTCAGAAGAATAGGTATTAATTCTTCTTGAAATGTTTGGTAGAATTCCCCTGGGATGCCATCTGGTCCTGGGCTCTTGTTTTTTGGAAGATTTTTGATGACTGCTTCAATTTCCTTAGTGGTTATAGGTCTGTTCAGGTTTTCTATTTCTTCCTGGTTCAGTTTTGGTAGTTGATACATCTCTAGGAATGCATCCATTTCTTCCAGGTTATCTAATTTGCTGGCATAGAGTTGCTCATAATATGTTCTTGTAATTGTATTTCTTTGGTGTTGGTTGTGATCTCTCCTCTTTCATTCATGATTTTGTTGATTTGGGTCATTTCTCTTTTCTTTTTGATAAGTCTGGCCAGGGGTTTATCAGTCTTGTTAATTCTTTCAAAGAACCAGCTCCTAGTTTCATTGATCTGTTCTACTGTTCTTTTGGTTTCTATTTCATTGATTTCTGCTCTGATCTTTATTATTTCTCTTCTCCTGCTGGGTTTAGGCTTTATTTACTGTTCTTTCTCTAGCTCCTTTAGGTGTAGGGTTAGGTTGTGTATTTGAGACCTTTCTTATTTCTTGAGAAAGGCTTGTATTGCTATATACTTTCCTCTTAGGACTGCCTTTGCTGCATCCCAAAGATTTTGAACAGTTGTATTTTCATTTTCATTGGTTTCTATGAATTTTTTTAATTCTTCTTCAAATCCTGGTTGACCTATTCATTCTTTAGTAGGATGCTCTTTAGCCTCCATGTATTTGAGTTCTTTCCGACTTTCCTCTTGTGATTGAGTTCTAGTTTCAAAGCATTGTGGTCTGAAAATAGGCAGGGAATGATCCCAATCTTTTGGTACTGGTTGAGACCTGATTTGTGACCTAGGATGTGATCGATTCTGGAGAATGTTCCATGGGCACTAGAGAAGAATGTGTATTCCATTGCTTTGGGATGGAATGTTCTGAATATGTGAAGTCCATTTGGTCCAGTGTGTCATTTAAAGTCTCTATTTCCTTGTTGATCTTTTGCTTAGATGATCTCTCCATTTCAGTGAGGGGGGTGTTAAAGTCCCCCATTATTAATGTAGTGTTGTTGATGTGTTTCTTTGCTTTTGTTATTAACTGCCTTATATAATTGGCTGCTCCCATGTTAGCGGCATAGATATTTACAATTGTTAGATCTTCTTGTTGGATGGACCCTTTAAGTAGGATATAGTGTCCTTCCTCATCTCTTATTACAGTCTTTGGTTTAAAATCTAATTTGTCTGATATAAGGATTGCCACACCAGCTTTCTTTTCGTGTCCATTAGCATGGTAAATGGTTTTCCACCCCCTTACTTTCAATCTGGGGGTGTCTTTGAGTCTAAAATGAGTCTCTTGCAGACAGCATATTGATGGGTCTTGTTTTTTAATCCAATCTAATAGCCTGTGTCTTTTGTTTGGGGCATTGAGCTCATTTACATTCAGGGTAACTGTTGAAAGATAGGAATTTAGTGCCATTGTATTGCCTGTAAGGTGACTG
>NW_025412866.1:0-2746 GCF_002201575.2 Neomonachus schauinslandi
ACTCAAAATGGATCAAGGACCTAAATGTGAGACCTAAAATCATAAAACATATCTTTCCTAAGATAAATGTCTTGTAATTCCTGGTTCCTGGGATATGACCTTTTATTATAATTAATAAATGGTTCATAGAATGTGACCTTGATATTTATTGCCAAATTGTTTTTTATGATCCACAATGATTTTATTTATTTATTCATTCATTCATTTTAAAGATTTATTTATTTAATTTAGAGAGAGAGAGAACAGGGGAGTGGGAGGGAGAGAGAATCTCCAGCAGACTCCCCACTGAACGAGGAGCTAGACGCAGGGCTCGATCCCATGACCCTGAGATCATGACCTAAGCTGAAATCAAGAGTCAGACTCTTAGGGGTGCCTGGGTGGCTCAGTTGGTTAAGCCACTGCCTTCGGCTCAGGTCATGATCCTGGAGTCCCGGGATCGAGTCCCGCATCGGGCTCCCTGCTCAGCGGGGAGCCTGCTTCGCCCTCTGACCCTCCCCCCTCTCATGCTCTCTCTCTCTATCTCATTCTGTCTCTCAAAATAAATAAATAAAATCTTAAAAAAAAAGAGTCAGACTCTTAACCAACTGAGCCACCCAGGGGCCCCGATCCACAAAGATTTTTAATGTAGTATCTTCAATTTTTGGTAATGTGATTGGTTATTAAAAGTCATCATTTATTCAACAAATTTTAAAATTTGAGATAAAAGACCTATTAATGCCTACTGTATGCCAAGTTCTCTTAAGAACACTACACACACCATTACAAATAATACATGGTTCCTACCTTGCTACTTAAAGTGTGATCCTGGGCCAGCACACTGAAACACTTAATTACACGCTGATGTGGTTCAGGCTATCATGGAATATGCTAGAGTACCATGGAACACGCATGACTATGGTATAATTGTTACAATTAACCAAGATAGGGACTAGATTCTTTTTTTTTTTTAATTTTTTATTTATTTGACAGAGAGACACAGCAAGAGAGGGAACACAAGCAGGGGGAGTGGGAGAGGGAGAAGCAGGAGCGGAGCACGATGCGGGGCTCCATCCCAGGACCCTGGGATCATGACCTGAGCCGAAGGCAGACGCTTAACGCTTAACGACCGAGCCACCCAGGTGCCCCAGGACTAGATTCTTATACTTCCCTTTGACTCTTCCTCTCCCACATTCCAACTAAAGAGTGGCGTTAGTTAGTGATAAGGAAAAATCTCTTCTTGCTCTGATCAGAGTTCAAGTATTAACTGCACCTGACTGTAACAAGGAAGTAAACAAGAAACTCACCCTAGTTTGTGGTGTCAATGTCTGGCACCATTTATATATTTCACAGATTAAGAAGGTGATAAGCCTCCTTCAAGGATATATACTTTCATCCTGAATCCATAACCAAACCTGACCTTCTACCTCCCCATTTCTCTCTGGCTGCTTAGAATAGAGAAATGATTATCTAGCCTTCAGAGCATTTGCCCCAACCTTCAAAAAAAAAAAAAAAAAATCCCCAAGGAAATGGAACAATCCAGCCTCCACAAATAGCACTTACCACTCTCTTAATATTCCTTAGGGCAAGAAATTCTAAATTGAAATATTCTAATTAGGTTGATTAAATGAAATTGCCAGTATTTCACTGTTATTTAACCTGTGAGAGTGGCAATGTCATATGGTTCAACTAAAACTTGCAATTTAATTCTTCCTGTTTCTTCCCACATGTATCCTGAGACTACTCATATATTAGACCTAATTGAAACTTTTTTTCACACAAAATGATTTCTGCAATTTCTGGCCCAGAAACAATAGAAAAATTATTAACATGGGTTTATGCTTGGTTGTCACCTCCCAGTCAAATCATCAGTAAGATAAAATCAAAATACAATATTTCCTGAAATGAAGGGGAAAAGATTTTCTGCTTATTAAAAAGAGACTTCTAGCTGGTGCAGAATCAGGAGTTAGGAACAAACATGGGCAAGCAAACCCAGCAAACTACCAAACAAATTCATCATCTCCAACCTGAGCAAGGCTGGTGTCCTCCTCTTAAAACAAACATGATGCTGAGAGTGTGTTATGAATCCAAGATTATCATCAATGCAAAGCTGTGCATCAGATATTAGGGAGAAGGAAAGAGAAGAGAGGAGAGAGAGAAAGAGCGCTTTAGCCTGAAATTGATGGAGGTCCCTTTCTATTACTCTTATCAGATTTAAACTCATATTGTAAAAAAGTAAATTTCGTAATTCTGTAGAGGGTGCTGGTATGTGAAATGATGCCTCAGAGCTTGGTAAGCTGGCCTGACTGCATAAAAGCTTCAGAATTCTCTGTCAAAAGCAAATTCTTGGCTTTAAATGCTTTTTGGAGTCTTGCTATTCAAAGTGTGATCCAGAGCTCCAGCCAGGGTTTCTCAGACTCTGAAGTGCATACGAATCACTTGGGGTCTTGTTTTTGGCTTTTTTGTTTTTTGTTTGGGTTTTGTTTTTGTTTGGTTCAGGAATTGCTGTTCTTTATTAAGTGTGTAAACTGGTCCTTAGAAATTCTTGACTTTGGCTAATGTGAATGAGTATGTGAAGGAACTGTGATCTATCTTTCTTCCTTCCTTCTTCCTTCCTTCCTTCCTTCCTTCCTTCCTTCCTTCCTTCCTTCCTTCTTTCCTTCCTTCCTACCTTCCTTCCTCCCTTCCTTCCTCCCTCCCTCCCTCCCTCCCTCACTCCCTTCTCTTTCTTTCTTTCTTTCTTTCTTTCTTTCTTTCTTTCTTTCTTTCT
>NW_025412867.1:0-2746 GCF_002201575.2 Neomonachus schauinslandi
AGAAAGAAAGAAAGAAAGAAAGAAAGAAAGAAAGAAAGAAAGAAAGAGAAGGGAGTGAGGGAGGGAGGGAGGGAGGGAGGAAGGAAGGGAGGAAGGAAGGTAGGAAGGAAGGAAAGAAGGAAGGAAGGAAGGAAGGAAGGAAGGAAGGAAGGAAGGAAGGAAGAAGGAAGGAAGAAAGATAGATCACAGTTCCTTCACATACTCATTCACATTAGCCAAAGTCAAGAATTTCTAAGGACCAGTTTACACACTTAATAAAGAACAGCAATTCCTGAACCAAACAAAAACAAAACCCAAACAAAAAACAAAAAAGCCAAAAACAAGACCCCAAGTGATTCGTATGCACTTCAGAGTCTGAGAAACCCTGGCTGGAGCTCTGGATCACACTTTGAATAGCAAGACTCCAAAAAGCATTTAAAGCCAAGAATTTGCTTTTGACAGAGAATTCTGAAGCTTTTATGCAGTCAGGCCAGCTTACCAAGCTCTGAGGCATCATTTCACATACCAGCACCCTCTACAGAATTACGAAATTTACTTTTTTACAATATGAGTTTAAATCTGATAAGAGTAATAGAAAGGGACCTCCATCAATTTCAGGCTAAAGCGCTCTTTCTCTCTCTCCTCTCTTCTCTTTCCTTCTCCCTAATATCTGATGCACAGCTTTGCATTGATGATAATCTTGGATTCATAACACACTCTCAGCATCATGTTTGTTTTAAGAGGAGGACACCAGCCTTGCTCAGGTTGGAGATGATGAATTTGTTTGGTAGTTTGCTGGGTTTGCTTGCCCATGTTTGTTCCTAACTCCTGATTCTGCACCAGCTAGAAGTCTCTTTTTAATAAGCAGAAAATCTTTTCCCCTTCATTTCAGGAAATATTGTATTTTGATTTTATCTTACTGATGATTTGACTGGGAGGTGACAACCAAGCATAAACCCATGTTAATAATTTTTCTATTGTTTCTGGGCCAGAAATTGCAGAAATCATTTTGTGTGAAAAAAAGTTTCAATTAGGTCTAATATATGAGTAGTCTCAGGATACATGTGGGAAGAAACAGGAAGAATTAAATTGCAAGTTTTAGTTGAACCATATGACATTGCCACTCTCACAGGTTAAATAACAGTGAAATACTGGCAATTTCATTTAATCAACCTAATTAGAATATTTCAATTTAGAATTTCTTGCCCTAAGGAATATTAAGAGAGTGGTAAGTGCTATTTGTGGAGGCTGGATTGTTCCATTTCCTTGGGGATTTTTTTTTTTTTTTTTTGAAGGTTGGGGCAAATGCTCTGAAGGCTAGATAATCATTTCTCTATTCTAAGCAGCCAGAGAGAAATGGGGAGGTAGAAGGTCAGGTTTGGTTATGGATTCAGGATGAAAGTATATATCCTTGAAGGAGGCTTATCACCTTCTTAATCTGTGAAATATATAAATGGTGCCAGACATTGACACCACAAACTAGGGTGAGTTTCTTGTTTACTTCCTTGTTACAGTCAGGTGCAGTTAATACTTGAACTCTGATCAGAGCAAGAAGAGATTTTTCCTTATCACTAACTAACGCCACTCTTTAGTTGGAATGTGGGAGAGGAAGAGTCAAAGGGAAGTATAAGAATCTAGTCCTGGGGCACCTGGGTGGCTCGGTCGTTAAGCGTTAAGCGTCTGCCTTCGGCTCAGGTCATGATCCCAGGGTCCTGGGATGGAGCCCCGCATCGTGCTCCGCTCCTGCTTCTCCCTCTCCCACTCCCCCTGCTTGTGTTCCCTCTCTTGCTGTGTCTCTCTGTCAAATAAATAAAAAATTAAAAAAAAAAAAGAATCTAGTCCCTATCTTGGTTAATTGTAACAATTATACCATAGTCATGCGTGTTCCATGGTACTCTAGCATATTCCATGATAGCCTGAACCACATCAGCGTGTAATTAAGTGTTTCAGTGTGCTGGCCCAGGATCACACTTTAAGTAGCAAGGTAGGAACCATGTATTATTTGTAATGGTGTGTGTAGTGTTCTTAAGAGAACTTGGCATACAGTAGGCATTAATAGGTCTTTTATCTCAAATTTTAAAATTTGTTGAATAAATGATGACTTTTAATAACCAATCACATTACCAAAAATTGAAGATACTACATTAAAAATCTTTGTGGATCGGGGCCCCTGGGTGGCTCAGTTGGTTAAGAGTCTGACTCTTTTTTTTTAAGATTTTATTTATTTATTTTGAGAGACAGAATGAGATAGAGAGAGAGAGCATGAGAGGGGGGAGGGTCAGAGGGCGAAGCAGGCTCCCCGCTGAGCAGGGAGCCCGATGCGGGACTCGATCCCGGGACTCCAGGATCATGACCTGAGCCGAAGGCAGTGGCTTAACCAACTGAGCCACCCAGGCACCCCTAAGAGTCTGACTCTTGATTTCAGCTTAGGTCATGATCTCAGGGTCATGGGATCGAGCCCTGCGTCTAGCTCCTCGTTCAGTGGGGAGTCTGCTGGAGATTCTCTCTCCCTCCCACTCCCCTGTTCTCTCTCTCTCTAAATTAAATAAATAAATCTTTAAAATGAATGAATGAATAAATAAATAAAATCATTGTGGATCATAAAAAACAATTTGGCAATAAATATCAAGGTCACATTCTATGAACCATTTATTAATTATAATAAAAGGTCATATCCCAGGAACCAGGAATTACAAGACATTTATCTTAGGAAAGATATGTTTTATGATTTTAGGTCTCACATTTAGGTCCTTGATCCATTTTGAGT
>NW_025412868.1:0-2746 GCF_002201575.2 Neomonachus schauinslandi
ACTCAAAATGGATCAAGGACCTAAATGTGAGACCTAAAATCATAAAACATATCTTTCCTAAGATAAATGTCTTGTAATTCCTGGTTCCTGGGATATGACCTTTTATTATAATTAATAAATGGTTCATAGAATGTGACCTTGATATTTATTGCCAAATTGTTTTTTATGATCCACAATGATTTTATTTATTTATTCATTCATTCATTTTAAAGATTTATTTATTTAATTTAGAGAGAGAGAGAACAGGGGAGTGGGAGGGAGAGAGAATCTCCAGCAGACTCCCCACTGAACGAGGAGCTAGACGCAGGGCTCGATCCCATGACCCTGAGATCATGACCTAAGCTGAAATCAAGAGTCAGACTCTTAGGGGTGCCTGGGTGGCTCAGTTGGTTAAGCCACTGCCTTCGGCTCAGGTCATGATCCTGGAGTCCCGGGATCGAGTCCCGCATCGGGCTCCCTGCTCAGCGGGGAGCCTGCTTCGCCCTCTGACCCTCCCCCCTCTCATGCTCTCTCTCTCTATCTCATTCTGTCTCTCAAAATAAATAAATAAAATCTTAAAAAAAAAGAGTCAGACTCTTAACCAACTGAGCCACCCAGGGGCCCCGATCCACAAAGATTTTTAATGTAGTATCTTCAATTTTTGGTAATGTGATTGGTTATTAAAAGTCATCATTTATTCAACAAATTTTAAAATTTGAGATAAAAGACCTATTAATGCCTACTGTATGCCAAGTTCTCTTAAGAACACTACACACACCATTACAAATAATACATGGTTCCTACCTTGCTACTTAAAGTGTGATCCTGGGCCAGCACACTGAAACACTTAATTACACGCTGATGTGGTTCAGGCTATCATGGAATATGCTAGAGTACCATGGAACACGCATGACTATGGTATAATTGTTACAATTAACCAAGATAGGGACTAGATTCTTTTTTTTTTTTAATTTTTTATTTATTTGACAGAGAGACACAGCAAGAGAGGGAACACAAGCAGGGGGAGTGGGAGAGGGAGAAGCAGGAGCGGAGCACGATGCGGGGCTCCATCCCAGGACCCTGGGATCATGACCTGAGCCGAAGGCAGACGCTTAACGCTTAACGACCGAGCCACCCAGGTGCCCCAGGACTAGATTCTTATACTTCCCTTTGACTCTTCCTCTCCCACATTCCAACTAAAGAGTGGCGTTAGTTAGTGATAAGGAAAAATCTCTTCTTGCTCTGATCAGAGTTCAAGTATTAACTGCACCTGACTGTAACAAGGAAGTAAACAAGAAACTCACCCTAGTTTGTGGTGTCAATGTCTGGCACCATTTATATATTTCACAGATTAAGAAGGTGATAAGCCTCCTTCAAGGATATATACTTTCATCCTGAATCCATAACCAAACCTGACCTTCTACCTCCCCATTTCTCTCTGGCTGCTTAGAATAGAGAAATGATTATCTAGCCTTCAGAGCATTTGCCCCAACCTTCAAAAAAAAAAAAAAAAAATCCCCAAGGAAATGGAACAATCCAGCCTCCACAAATAGCACTTACCACTCTCTTAATATTCCTTAGGGCAAGAAATTCTAAATTGAAATATTCTAATTAGGTTGATTAAATGAAATTGCCAGTATTTCACTGTTATTTAACCTGTGAGAGTGGCAATGTCATATGGTTCAACTAAAACTTGCAATTTAATTCTTCCTGTTTCTTCCCACATGTATCCTGAGACTACTCATATATTAGACCTAATTGAAACTTTTTTTCACACAAAATGATTTCTGCAATTTCTGGCCCAGAAACAATAGAAAAATTATTAACATGGGTTTATGCTTGGTTGTCACCTCCCAGTCAAATCATCAGTAAGATAAAATCAAAATACAATATTTCCTGAAATGAAGGGGAAAAGATTTTCTGCTTATTAAAAAGAGACTTCTAGCTGGTGCAGAATCAGGAGTTAGGAACAAACATGGGCAAGCAAACCCAGCAAACTACCAAACAAATTCATCATCTCCAACCTGAGCAAGGCTGGTGTCCTCCTCTTAAAACAAACATGATGCTGAGAGTGTGTTATGAATCCAAGATTATCATCAATGCAAAGCTGTGCATCAGATATTAGGGAGAAGGAAAGAGAAGAGAGGAGAGAGAGAAAGAGCGCTTTAGCCTGAAATTGATGGAGGTCCCTTTCTATTACTCTTATCAGATTTAAACTCATATTGTAAAAAAGTAAATTTCGTAATTCTGTAGAGGGTGCTGGTATGTGAAATGATGCCTCAGAGCTTGGTAAGCTGGCCTGACTGCATAAAAGCTTCAGAATTCTCTGTCAAAAGCAAATTCTTGGCTTTAAATGCTTTTTGGAGTCTTGCTATTCAAAGTGTGATCCAGAGCTCCAGCCAGGGTTTCTCAGACTCTGAAGTGCATACGAATCACTTGGGGTCTTGTTTTTGGCTTTTTTGTTTTTTGTTTGGGTTTTGTTTTTGTTTGGTTCAGGAATTGCTGTTCTTTATTAAGTGTGTAAACTGGTCCTTAGAAATTCTTGACTTTGGCTAATGTGAATGAGTATGTGAAGGAACTGTGATCTATCTTTCTTCCTTCCTTCTTCCTTCCTTCCTTCCTTCCTTCCTTCCTTCCTTCCTTCCTTCCTTCTTTCCTTCCTTCCTACCTTCCTTCCTCCCTTCCTTCCTCCCTCCCTCCCTCCCTCCCTCACTCCCTTCTCTTTCTTTCTTTCTTTCTTTCTTTCTTTCTTTCTTTCTTTCTTTCT
>NW_025412869.1:0-2746 GCF_002201575.2 Neomonachus schauinslandi
AGAAAGAAAGAAAGAAAGAAAGAAAGAAAGAAAGAAAGAAAGAAAGAGAAGGGAGTGAGGGAGGGAGGGAGGGAGGGAGGAAGGAAGGGAGGAAGGAAGGTAGGAAGGAAGGAAAGAAGGAAGGAAGGAAGGAAGGAAGGAAGGAAGGAAGGAAGGAAGGAAGAAGGAAGGAAGAAAGATAGATCACAGTTCCTTCACATACTCATTCACATTAGCCAAAGTCAAGAATTTCTAAGGACCAGTTTACACACTTAATAAAGAACAGCAATTCCTGAACCAAACAAAAACAAAACCCAAACAAAAAACAAAAAAGCCAAAAACAAGACCCCAAGTGATTCGTATGCACTTCAGAGTCTGAGAAACCCTGGCTGGAGCTCTGGATCACACTTTGAATAGCAAGACTCCAAAAAGCATTTAAAGCCAAGAATTTGCTTTTGACAGAGAATTCTGAAGCTTTTATGCAGTCAGGCCAGCTTACCAAGCTCTGAGGCATCATTTCACATACCAGCACCCTCTACAGAATTACGAAATTTACTTTTTTACAATATGAGTTTAAATCTGATAAGAGTAATAGAAAGGGACCTCCATCAATTTCAGGCTAAAGCGCTCTTTCTCTCTCTCCTCTCTTCTCTTTCCTTCTCCCTAATATCTGATGCACAGCTTTGCATTGATGATAATCTTGGATTCATAACACACTCTCAGCATCATGTTTGTTTTAAGAGGAGGACACCAGCCTTGCTCAGGTTGGAGATGATGAATTTGTTTGGTAGTTTGCTGGGTTTGCTTGCCCATGTTTGTTCCTAACTCCTGATTCTGCACCAGCTAGAAGTCTCTTTTTAATAAGCAGAAAATCTTTTCCCCTTCATTTCAGGAAATATTGTATTTTGATTTTATCTTACTGATGATTTGACTGGGAGGTGACAACCAAGCATAAACCCATGTTAATAATTTTTCTATTGTTTCTGGGCCAGAAATTGCAGAAATCATTTTGTGTGAAAAAAAGTTTCAATTAGGTCTAATATATGAGTAGTCTCAGGATACATGTGGGAAGAAACAGGAAGAATTAAATTGCAAGTTTTAGTTGAACCATATGACATTGCCACTCTCACAGGTTAAATAACAGTGAAATACTGGCAATTTCATTTAATCAACCTAATTAGAATATTTCAATTTAGAATTTCTTGCCCTAAGGAATATTAAGAGAGTGGTAAGTGCTATTTGTGGAGGCTGGATTGTTCCATTTCCTTGGGGATTTTTTTTTTTTTTTTTTGAAGGTTGGGGCAAATGCTCTGAAGGCTAGATAATCATTTCTCTATTCTAAGCAGCCAGAGAGAAATGGGGAGGTAGAAGGTCAGGTTTGGTTATGGATTCAGGATGAAAGTATATATCCTTGAAGGAGGCTTATCACCTTCTTAATCTGTGAAATATATAAATGGTGCCAGACATTGACACCACAAACTAGGGTGAGTTTCTTGTTTACTTCCTTGTTACAGTCAGGTGCAGTTAATACTTGAACTCTGATCAGAGCAAGAAGAGATTTTTCCTTATCACTAACTAACGCCACTCTTTAGTTGGAATGTGGGAGAGGAAGAGTCAAAGGGAAGTATAAGAATCTAGTCCTGGGGCACCTGGGTGGCTCGGTCGTTAAGCGTTAAGCGTCTGCCTTCGGCTCAGGTCATGATCCCAGGGTCCTGGGATGGAGCCCCGCATCGTGCTCCGCTCCTGCTTCTCCCTCTCCCACTCCCCCTGCTTGTGTTCCCTCTCTTGCTGTGTCTCTCTGTCAAATAAATAAAAAATTAAAAAAAAAAAAGAATCTAGTCCCTATCTTGGTTAATTGTAACAATTATACCATAGTCATGCGTGTTCCATGGTACTCTAGCATATTCCATGATAGCCTGAACCACATCAGCGTGTAATTAAGTGTTTCAGTGTGCTGGCCCAGGATCACACTTTAAGTAGCAAGGTAGGAACCATGTATTATTTGTAATGGTGTGTGTAGTGTTCTTAAGAGAACTTGGCATACAGTAGGCATTAATAGGTCTTTTATCTCAAATTTTAAAATTTGTTGAATAAATGATGACTTTTAATAACCAATCACATTACCAAAAATTGAAGATACTACATTAAAAATCTTTGTGGATCGGGGCCCCTGGGTGGCTCAGTTGGTTAAGAGTCTGACTCTTTTTTTTTAAGATTTTATTTATTTATTTTGAGAGACAGAATGAGATAGAGAGAGAGAGCATGAGAGGGGGGAGGGTCAGAGGGCGAAGCAGGCTCCCCGCTGAGCAGGGAGCCCGATGCGGGACTCGATCCCGGGACTCCAGGATCATGACCTGAGCCGAAGGCAGTGGCTTAACCAACTGAGCCACCCAGGCACCCCTAAGAGTCTGACTCTTGATTTCAGCTTAGGTCATGATCTCAGGGTCATGGGATCGAGCCCTGCGTCTAGCTCCTCGTTCAGTGGGGAGTCTGCTGGAGATTCTCTCTCCCTCCCACTCCCCTGTTCTCTCTCTCTCTAAATTAAATAAATAAATCTTTAAAATGAATGAATGAATAAATAAATAAAATCATTGTGGATCATAAAAAACAATTTGGCAATAAATATCAAGGTCACATTCTATGAACCATTTATTAATTATAATAAAAGGTCATATCCCAGGAACCAGGAATTACAAGACATTTATCTTAGGAAAGATATGTTTTATGATTTTAGGTCTCACATTTAGGTCCTTGATCCATTTTGAGT
>NW_025412870.1:0-2746 GCF_002201575.2 Neomonachus schauinslandi
TGCAGGGGGAGGGCACTGGGGGGCCACACTGGGGAGCTGGGGCTGCACTGGGGGGGCACGCACTGGGGATGCACACTGTGGGGAGGGGAGGGGGTGCTGTACACTACAGGGGGGCTGCACACTGGTGAGCCACCCTGGGGGGTACACAATGGGGGGCCACACAATGGGGGGCCACACTGAGGGTGGCCTGCAGGGGGAGGGCACGGGGGGGTCCACTGGGGGGGCCTGTAGGGGGAAGATGCTGGTGGGGGTGTGTGCAGGGGCTGGGTCAGAAGCTCCCTGGCTCACTCACCGCTGGGAGCTTAGTGAAACCTGACTGGTCCCAGTGACAACATTCAGTGGCAAAAGAAAACGAAGGAGGTGTTTGAATGGAGTCACTTATCTATATACGTACAGTTTAAAAACTTACAGTTCTAGTGTTTTGAACATGGTGGTGAATTCAAACGTTAATTAGTACATCAGGAGCAGTTAGAAAATGCACATTTTTTTTTTTTAAGATTTTATTTATTTATTTGAGAGACAGAATGAGAGAGAGCACATGAGAGTGGGGAGGGTCAGAGGGAGAAGCAGACTCCCTGCCGAGCAGGGAGCCCAATGCGGGACTTGATCCCGGGACTCCAGGATCATGACCTGAGCCGAAGGCAGTCGCTTAACCAACTGAGCCACCCAGGCACCCAGAAAATGCACATTTTTAAAAGCTATCTTTTGGGAGGTGCCTGGGTGGCTCAGGCGGTGAAGCATCTGCCTTTGGCTCAGGTCATGATCTCAGGGTCCTGGGATCTAGTCCTGCATCGGGCTCCCTGCTCAGCAGCAAGTCTGCTTCTCCCTCTCCTTCTGTGATCTCTCTCCCTCTCTCAAATAAATAAATAAAATCTCTTAAAAAAAAAAGCTATTTCTGTAATAGCATCAAACCCATAAGGTACCTATAAACTCATACATTCTCAACAACAGCAACATTGCTCCCAAGGAGGCAAAGGTTGTTTGTTAGGGGACAAAAAACCTTTTTATATGCATTGTGAAAATTAATAAAGGGAAACCTCACTACAGTGGAGGTGGGAGGCTAGATGGGGAGCCCAGCACTCAGTGCCCGTCACTTAGAAACCCCAACATCAGAACCCTCCACAGGACAGAATCACCAGGGAAAGATGTTCACTGCGTCCCCAGCAGCTCAGCCAGTGAGAAACCTCATCACCCGGAACCCGTGCTTTTTTCCAGTGGACCTTTCTTCAAAACAACCCTCCCAACTTCCTCCTTCTCCAAGAAGTAACGTCCCTGTCCTGTGTTTCTTGCACTTGCCTAGATCTGCCATAGCCTGCTTATGTGGATTGCAACCCTCTGCCATACCCAAATAAATCCATCTTCTGCTGGTAAAATAACTGGGAGTTTTAAGGCTAACAGTATAAAACACAGTTACACATATAGTACATACACAGATATGCAACGTATGTGTGATATCAAACTCTCATGGAGGAAGACTAGAAACAGAAAGTTCAAAACCCCACTTGGTTAAGAAATGAGAAGATAAGTCACAACCTGGGAAAAAATACTGGCAAAACACACATCTGATAAAGGACTGTTATCCAAAAAAAAAAAAACCCTCTTATAACTCAACAAGGCAATAAATCACTTGTAGAAATGTGCAAAAGACCTGAACAGACACCTCCCCGAAGAAGACACACAGTGGCAAAAAAAAAAAAGGCCCATGGGAGCACACAGGTGGTATAGTCCATTGAGCGTCCGACTCTTGATTTGGGCTCAGGTCATGATCCCGGGCCGTAGGGTCAAGCCCTGCATCGGGCTCCGTGCTCACCACAGAGTCTACCTGAGATTCTCTCTCCCTCTCCCTGTGCCCCTCTCCCTGCACCTCACGCACGCTCTCTCTCTCAAATAATCTTTTTCTAAAAAGCCTCTGAAGAGATTCTGCACATTGTATGTCATCAGGAAATGCACATTAAAACCATAATGAGACACCACTACACACGTATCAGAATGGCTAAAAAGCTGGCGGTACCACGTGCTGGTGAGATACAAAGCACCAGGAGCTCATACTTTGCTGGGACTGCAAAATGGTCCAAGCGCTGATACAGGCCCTTTGATGCGGCTCTACTCACAGTCGCCAACAACTGGAATTAACCCCACGCTCACCACCTGGTGGACGGGTAAACAACATGGTGCACACATTCGAGGGACGAGCTGCTGGTGCACGCAGCAGCACAGGGAGCTGTAAATGCAAAATGCTAAGTGAAAGAAGCCAGGCTCGACGGTCTACATTCTGTAGGATTCCGTTCATTTGACATTGGGAAAAAGTAAAACTGTGGAGACAGAAAACTGATTAGTGGCCGATGGCAAAGGAGAGACAGGAAACCAAGTGCGTGTGGGGCACAGGGGCTCCTGGGCAAGAACGGAGAGAAAGACAGAGTGAAGACTATGGGGTCTGAAGACAGGCCTGCCACAAAGTCAGTGTGACCAGGGACAAGCTTCCCTCTCCCTGAGCAGCAGGGAAGTAGGCCAAGATAGGCATTAGACAACCAATGTCTACAAAGCACTGAGGAAGCCCCAGAACAAGTACCCACCAAGGGGTGGGGGTTGTGGCTGCTGTGGTTGTGGAGGTTGGTTGTGGTGGTTGTTGTGGTTATGGCTGCTGTGGCTGTGGTGGGTGGTGGCGGCGGTTGTTGTGACTGCTGTGGCTGTGGTTGTGGTGGTGGTTGTGGCTGCTGTGGCTGTGGTGGTTGTGGCTGCTGTGGTT
>NW_025412871.1:0-2744 GCF_002201575.2 Neomonachus schauinslandi
ACAATAGTTAGATCTTCTTGTTGGAAAGACACTTCAACTATGATAGAATGTCCTTCCTCATCTCTTCTTATACTCTTTGGTTTAAAATCTGATTTGTCTGATATAAGGATTGCCACCTCAGCTTTGTTTTGGTGTCCATTAGCATGGTAAATGATTTTCAACCCCTCACTTTCAATCCGGGGGTGTCTTTGGGTCTAAAATGAGTCTCTTGCAGACAGCATATCAATGGGTCTTTTTTTTTTTTAATCCAATCTGATAGCCTGTTTCTTTTGATTGGAGCATTTAGCCCATTTACATTCAGAGTAACTACTGAAAGAAAGGAATTTAGTAGTGCCATTGTATTGCCTATAAGGTGACTGTTACTCTATATTTTCTGCGTTCCTTTCTGGTCTATGTCACTTTTAGGCTCTCTCTTCGCTTAGAGGACCCCTTTCAATATTTCTTGTGGGGTTGGTTTTGTGTTTGGAAATTCCTTTAGTTTTTGTTTGTCCTGGAAGCTCTTTATCTCTCCTTCTATTTTCAATAATAAAACTAAAAAATACAAGAAAAAAAAAAGAGGTGTGCAAAAAATGTAAAAAAAAATCACTCTTCTCAATAGCTTTTTATTTATTTACTTATTTTATTCTTATGTTAATCCCCATACATTTCATCATTAGTTTTAGATGAAGTGTTCCATGATTCATTGTTTGTGCATAACACCCAGTGCTCCATGCAGAATGTGCCCTCCTCAATACCCACCACCAGGCTAACCCATCCTCCCACCCCCTCCCCTCTAGAACCCTCAGTTTGTTTTTCAGAGTCCATCGTCTCTCATGGTTCGTCTACCCCTCCGATTTCCCCCACTTCATTCTTCCCCTCCCGTTACATTCTTCTTCTTTTTTTTTTTTTTTAACATATATTGCATTATTTGTTTCAGAGGTACAGATCTGAGATTCAACAGTCTTGCACAATTCACAGCGCTTACCAGAGCACATACCCTCCCCAGTGTCTATCACCCAGTCACCCCATCCCTCCCACCCCAACCCCCACTCCAGCAAACCTACTGAGAGGTTTTTTTATATTATTTTATTTTATTTTATTTTTTATTTTATTTTATTTATTTTATTTTATGTTATTTGTTTGACAGTGAGAGACACAGTGAGAGAGGGAACATAAGCAGGGGGAGTGGGAGAGGGAGAAGCAGGCTTCCCATGGAGCAGGGTGCCTGATATGTAGGTGCCCCGAGAGTTTTAATTTTTGAGTGGGTATCAGATACTGTACATTGGATTTTATGTTTTAATATGGAGTTGTGATTATTTTATAATTTAGTCTGTTGATATAATGAATTGCATTAAATGATTATGAAAGAAGGGGGAGAGATCATGACTAACACCAAGGAAATAGAAACAGTTATTGGAAATTTTTATCAACAACTACATGCCAATAAACTGAGCAATCTGGATGAAATGGAGGCCTTCCTGGAAAACTATAAGCTGCCAAGACAGAAACAGGAAGAATCTGACAACCTGAATAGGCCAATAACCAGTAACGAGATTGAAGCTGTGATCCAAAACCTCCCAAAAACAAGAGTCCAGGGCCTGATGGATTCCCTGGGGAATTCTGCCAAACATTCAAAGAAGAAATAATACCTATTCTACTGAAGCTGTTTCAAAAAATAGAAACAAAAGGAAAACTTCCAAACTCATTGTATGAGGCCAGAATTACCTTAATCCCCAAACCATGCAAAGACACCATCAAAAAGGAGAATTTCAGACCGATATCCCTGATGAATATGGATTCCAAAATCCTCAACAAAATCCTAGCTAATAGGATCCAACAATACATTAAAAGGATCATCCACCACGACCAAGTGGGATTTATCCCCGGGATGCAAGGGTGGTTCAACATTCGCAAATCAATCAATGTGATAGAACACAGTAATAAGAGGAGGGAGAAGAACCATATGGTCCTCTCAATTGATGCAGAAAAAGCATTTGACAAAATACAACATCCTTTCCTGATTAAAACTCTCCAGAGTATAGGGATAGAGGGCACATTCCTCAAGTTCATAAAATCCATCTATGAAAAACCCACAGCGAATAGCATCCTCAATGGGGAAAAGCTGAGAGCCTTTCCCTTAAGATCAGGAACACGTCAAGGGTGCCCACTCTCACCACTGTTGTTCAACATAGTACTAGAAGTCCTAGCAACAGCAATCAGACAACAAAAAGAAATAAAAGGTATTCAAATTGGCAAAGAAGAAGTCAAACTCTCTCTTTTTGCAGACAACATGATACTTTATGTGGAAAACCCAAAAGACTCCACCCCCAAATTACTAGAACTCATACAGCAATTCAGTAATGTGGCAGGATACAAAATCAATGCACAGAAATCAGTTGCTTTCTTATATACTAACCTTGCAACTGTAGAAAGAGAAATTAGAGAAACGATTCCATTTACAATAGCACCAAAAACCATAAGATACCTCGGAATAAACCTAACCAAAGAGGTAAAGGATCTATACTCTAGGAACTACAAAACACTCATGATTTTGGAATGTTAAATCGATCTTTCATACCAGGAATAGATCACATCGTTGTGGTGTATAATTCTTTTTCTACATTGTTGCATTCAATGTGTAATAATTTTTTGAGGCGGTTTGCATCTATGTTCATAAGAGACACTGATGTGTAGTTTTTTTCTATCATTTCTATCATAATGGGGTAATGGTGATATCACAGAAGGAATCAGAAATGTTTCAGTTG
>NW_025412872.1:0-2744 GCF_002201575.2 Neomonachus schauinslandi
GTGTTCCCTCTCTCGCTGTGTCTCTCTCTGTCAAATAAATAAATAAATAAAATCTTTTTAAAAAAATAAAAATAAAATCTATTTTTATTTATTTATTTATTTATTTTAAGATTTTATTTATTTGACAGAGACAGAGACAGCGAGAGCAGGAACACAAGCAGGGGGAGTGGGAGAGGGAGAAGCAGGCTTCCCGCTGAGCCGGGATCCCGATGTGGGACTCAATCCCAGGACCCTGGGATCATGACCTGAGCCAAAGGCAGTCGCTTAACCAACTGAGCCACCCAGGCGCCCATAAAATCTATTTTTAAATAATTTTTTAAAAGATTTTATTTTTAAGTCATCTCTATACCCCACATGGGGCTCAAACCCACAACCCTGAGTTCAAGAGTCACATGCTCTACTGAGTGAGCTGGCCAGGTGCCCCTAAAATCTATTTTTAAAAAACTGTTTTGACAAAACTGCATCAACAGGAAAATCCATAACCCTAAGCCCCCCTTCATTATTAAATCAGAAATTTTATTTTATTTATTTATTTTTTTAAAGATTTTATTTATTTGACAGAGAGAGACACAGCGAGAGAGGGAACACAAGCAGGGGGAGTGGGAGAGGGAGAAGCAGGCTTCCCGCCGAGCAGGGAGCCTGATGCGGGGCTCGATCCCAGGACCCTGGGATCATGACCTGAGCCAAAGGCAGACGCCTAACAACTGAACCACCCAGGCGCCCCTTAAATCAGAAATTTTAAAGCCCACAAAAATTAAAAATCCATTAGGAATATGTGTGATTTATAAAAAAGATTTATTTATTTGAGAGAGAGCACATGAGCAGGGAGGAGGGGCAGAGGGGGAGGGAATCTCAAGCAGACACCCCACTGAGTGCAGAGCCTGAATCTGGGCTCCATCTCATGACCCTGAAATCATGACCCGAGCTGAAATCCAGAGCCAGACTCTTAGCCAACTGAGCCACCCAGGTGCCCCTGTGTAATTTTTTTTTAATTACACAGACCATGACTGGTTACACTTGTTCACAGAACGAGGTGTGTTCAGTGATGCGGTTGGGCAAGCTTCTTATAGGACATTAGCATCTTTGTCACCCATGTTAGGGATGTCAAGGGCATGTGTGATGCTCTAGCTTAATGGCCCTGCTATTGACGAAGGGAGGAGAGGCAGGACCTCCTTTCCTGATTACCTAGGTAAATAGAAATCACCAAATCCATCCTATACAGGAAAGCCAGATGTTGTCATATGCTTGGTCTATGTGCTGATGCAATTACAGGTATTTTTTTAAATGCCACAGCTGAGGTTCTGGCCAGAGAAGGATGATTGGTAGAGAGCACATGACCATCTCTAGTCTGTGACAACCTTTTCCACTGAAAGAACGGATTCTGTAACGTGTTTTCTGAACTCTGAATTTCTCAGAAACACAGATACTGTTTTATAGCAGAGTTTGGATTAGAAAAGAGTGAAGTGCTAATAAGTAAGGAAATAAAACACTGAAAACACATAACCTACTAGCACATTGAGCCAACACAAAAGGGGAGCCAACATACAGACGCATTAATCAAGAATTAAAAAGGAAAAATAACCAATGATGCACCGAAATTTAGCTGTTTTCTACAAATAACTCTCTGCTAATCAATTGTCCACCTGCCTGGAGTGGATTGATTACCTAGGAAAATAGAAATCACCAATCAATCCAATACAGGAAGAGATTCTTATTTTTACTTTTTAAGATTTTATTTTTTTATTTATTTGAGATAGAGTGAGACAGAGTGAGAGAGCACGAGTTGGGGGGGTGAGTGGCAGAGGCAGAGGGAGAGGGAGAAGCAGACTCCCCGCTAAGCAGGGAGCCTGACACAGGGCTCGATCCCAGGACCCTGAGATCATGACCTGAGCCAAAGGCAGATGCTTAACTGACAGCCACCCAGGCACCCCCAGGAAGAGATTTTTAAAAACCTAAATGTTTCTGCAAATAAACTGTGAAGAAATCCAGAAAGTTGTCCAAGAGCCTACAAAGCAGGACAAGCACAAATAATTCAAATGGGTGAATTGTTTTCAACTGCAAGGAACAGATCGTTCTGATGCTATTTGAACTGATCCATAAACATAAAGACAGAAAACGTCCCGTATTTAAAAACCTATTAGTATAACGGTGATCCCAAACTCTAAGAAGGCTAGCATTTAAAACTAACCAACCCACCAACCAAACAAAAAAACTACAACTCATTCTCACTGAAAAGACAGATGAGCCCTTGACGAATCCAGAGGTACATGAAAGGAATAACAACACACCATGAACGAACAGGAAATCCATCCCAGAAATATAGGAATGATTCACTGTTTTCACTGTCATAAGATCTGTTGGTGTAATTCACCATATTTATTGGTTGAAAGATTCAAAACATATTATTGTGTCAATAAATTCCAAAAAGGCATTTGATAAAATCCACCATGTATTCTTGGATCTCTTTTTTTTTTAACCTTAGAAAAAGACTTGCCTATAACATACAAAACTATATATATATATATAAGCTTGCCCAACCGCATCACTGCACACACCTCGTTCTGTGAACAAGTGTAACCAGTCATGGTCTGTGTAATTAAAAAAAAATTACACAGGAGCACCTGGGTGGCTCATATACATATATATATGTATATATATATATATGTATCTGTGTGTGTGTGTGTATATATATATATATATATATATATATATACACATACAGCCATGTAGGGCTCTGTGCTCAG
>NW_025412873.1:0-2742 GCF_002201575.2 Neomonachus schauinslandi
ACTGGAGAGACTGGATGTCACTGCAGATACAATGGTTGCCCTCCATTCTGTTCAACTTGGGGAGAGAGACAATAAACAAGTCAAATATAAATAAAAAAGGTAAAATAAAGATGAACTGTGATCATTACTGTGTAGGAAATGAGCAGGACGATGTGATCAGAATTGGGATGGGTGAGACCAGAGGTCTGATTTGAATAAGATGGCCCAGGCAGGTGGAGCTGAGGAGACAGCGTTTGGTCTGCTGCCTAAGGATGGGATCCAGTTGTGCATTTAAACAGCTGGAGAAAGGTAAAGAATCTTCCAAGGGAAGAACGGTCTAGTGAGTAAGGCACGAGGGCCTCTGGAAGAGAAGCCTCCAGCGTAAGAGAGGGGAGCAGGTGTTAGATCACAGAGGCCTTTTTGTATTTGAATTCGAGTCTAAGCAACAAAATGAAGCCAGGGAAGGGTTAAGCTGGACATGGGAGAAGATTATGTGTCTACCATTTTGCCCCCTTTGTGGGGAAGAATAAGGGTGGAAGCAGAAAGAACAGTGTGTTGACCATTGGGTCAACCCAATGACAGAGGATGGTGGTATGGTTGAGGGTGGTGGGGTGGAGAGAGAAATGTGAACCCACTGGAGATATGCACTGGGTACAGAACGGATGGGAAGTGAGCAGGATAATGACCTCTGAAGATGTTTGTGTCTAATCCCCAGAACCTGTGACTATGCGACCCTACATGGCCAAGGAGACTGTGAGGATGTGATTAAAAGTGCAGACCTTGAGATGGGGATACTACCTTGGATTACCAAGTGGGTTTAATGTAATGGACTCTTAAAAAGCAGAGTATCTTTCCCAGATGAATCAGAGAGATGCAATAGAAAAAGAAGAGATTTGGAGCATGAGAGTGACCTGACCCACTATTGCTGGTTTTGGAGATGGGGGAAGGGAGCTGTAGGAAGGTGGTGGAAGGAAGGAAGGAAGGTGGGTGGCCTGTAGAAACTGGGAAAGGCTCTCCGCTGGCAGCCACCCGGGAAAAGGGCTCTCGGTCCCACAACTGCAGGAAGATAATTCTGCCAACAACCTGACTGAGCAAGGAGATGCCTCTCCCACAGAGGCTCCAAAAAGAAGCATGGTCCTGCTAGCACCTTCATTTTAGCCCAGAGAGACTTATGTCAGACTTCTGGCCTACAGAACTGTAAGATAATAAATTGGGGCAGTTTGAGCCACAAGTTTGTGACACTTCCTTACGGCAGGAAACTAATACATGGGGCTTGGTGGTTGATTGGGTAGAGACGGTAGGAGGACAGGATGGAGTCCTGGGTTTCTAGTTTGGTCATCCAGTGGGCAACGACGTCATATTCAGGAAAGTCAGGGATAAGTGGACTCTGGAGGGCAGAAACCAGACTGATGTTTTGGTCCTATTAAGTTTGAAATGACTGCTGGATATTTAAGTGGTGATATCCAGCAGGAAATTGTGAATGAAAATCTGGGGCTCAGAGGAGAAGCCTGAGCTAAGGATGATCTTTTGGACTAGAAAGAACACATGTGGTATGGGACTAACTGAGCAGACCTAAAAATGGAGCGTAGTTGGAGAAGCAAGAAAGACTAAAGTCAATTTCCAAGACAATGCACCATTTGGAGGTTGCATAGAGAAGAGCAGGAAACAGCAAACCTGACAGAGAAGAAGCCCCAGAATCATGGGGAGAAAGCCAGGGAAGCACAGCGTCAGAAATTCAAGAGAGGGGGATGTGGTGTGAAGAAGGAGTTGGCCAAATACCCCAAATACAGCTGAGTGGTCAGATGGGAGGATGATACACAGGTGCCCCTGAATTTGGCAGTGGGAGGCAGGTCATGGGCCTTGGCAAGACAACATGAATATCATGCGGACAATGGAGGACAGGACCAGGATGGAGGGGCGGTGAGGTAACTGGGTTCAGACAGTGAGTCATAAGTATAGCTTGCTTCACAAGAAAGAAGAGCAAAGAAAGGAGAAGCCTGAGCTGGGTGGGTGAGGGGTCAAGAGGTGCCTTTTAGTGATGGATCAGTTTGTATACTGGTAAGAGCGATCTGGTAGGGAGGGAGAGAAAAATTGAGAATAAGCAAGTAGTGGATGGTTTGGGAAGGGAATAGTAGGTGGCAGAGAATTTGCTGGCTTTGTGGGCTGCAAAGGAAAGGAAGCAGAGAAGATGGACGGAGGTGGGGGTGGGTCTGTAGCCTTGTCGGTGGGTGGGTGAGGGAGAGCAAAGATTCCTGGCAGCACACGTCCCCTGGCCTTTCTACATCAGCTCGGGAGTAATAATCGCAACATTTAGATGCAGGCAGAGAGATGACACTGTGTCACTTTGATCCAAATGGCATTTTTATGACTGTACTAAGTATGTTTATGACATCTGTAAGGAGAAAGTCTAGAATGCTGAGCAAAATGACACCATTGGGAGAGGACGTTGACATTTCTACTGACAGAGTGACCACCACACTTGCCTCCTCGTTCCCAAGGGACTTGTGTTTTTTCTAGTCTTTTTATGGTGAAGCATCTGAGAGGCTGATCATGAGGCCATATCAAGGGACCAGTGTCTCTGAGGTGTCATCCCAGGATCGGCAATGGGATCTCTGAGTCGAATCACTTGTCTTCCCAGATGAACTGGAACCCAGAGATAATCATTCCTAAGCTGACATGACAGCCTTAAAGGGGATGGCTCAGATTCTATAGGTCTTTTTTCCCCCCTGGGATGGGCTAACTGGACTCTCTGGAATGATTAGT
>NW_025412874.1:0-2742 GCF_002201575.2 Neomonachus schauinslandi
TATATATATATATATATATATATATATATATATATATATATATATATATATATATTACCCATCCATTAAAAGAATGAAGTTTTTCCATTTGCAACAACTGTATAGAACTAGAGGGTATTAGGCTAAGTGAAATAAACCAGTCAGAGAATGAAAATACCATATGATTTCACTCATATGTGGAATTCAAGAAACAAGACAGATGAACATAGGGAAAGGGAGGGGAAAAATAAAATAAGATGAAATCAGAGAGGGAGAGAAACCATTACAGACTTAACAATAGGAAACAAACTGAGGGTTGCTGGAGGGAAGGTGGGTGGGGGGATGGGGTAACTGGGTGCTGGGCATTAAGGAGGGCACTTGATGGAATGAGCACTGGGGGTTATATGCAACTGATGAATCACTAAACTCTACCTCTGAAACTAATAATACACTATCTGTTAATTAATTGATTTTAAATAAGATTTTAAAAAGAATAAAATCTTGCTATTTGTAGTAAATGGATGGAGCTAAAGAGTATAACACTAAACAAGTTAAGTCAGTCAGACAAAGACAAGTATCATACGATTGCACCCATATGTGGAATTTAATAAACAAAAAAATGCACAAAGGGGAAAATTAGAAAGAAACAGACTTAATTATAGAAAACCAACTGATGGTAACACGAGGACAGGTGGGTGGGTGGATGGTGAAATATGCAAAAGGAATTAAGAGTACATTTACCTTGATGAGCACTGAGTAATATACAGAATTGTTTTTGTTTTGTTTTGTTTAGAACCGTTTCATCACTATATTGTACATCAGAAACTAATATAATTTGGTGTTAACTACACTGGAATTAAAATATAAATGATAAAAAAGAAGCTGTATAGGATATAATTCAGCTTATGTGCTCTTTCTTACCTCCCAGTCTCTTTTCATTGGGGTTCCTGGAAGTGGTTGAGACTTTCCATGTTTCCAGTTCCTGTGAGACACAACTATGGATCTATGTAGTGCTTGCCAGTCCCCATCTTACTAGGCTGAAGGCACCTGCAGCTCAGTGACGACATAGTGTGCCAGCAACGACAAAGGAGACATCCTTGAAGCTCCTGGATCTGGTGAAAGGGAGCATTACACTGTAGGGCACTACAAGAGCTCTCCTTCATAAAACCTCTACGTGTAATGTCAAGAAACATAGCTGACTTTCCGAATACAGAGAAACACACACAGAGAGACACACAAGCAATATGACTGATTAAGAATTCAAAGTAATGGTCATAAAGATACTTATTGGAATTGAGAAGAGTGCAAGATCACAGTAAGACCTTTAAAAAAGAGATAGATCATACAAAAAGAAACCAAAGATAATGAATGAAACAAATGAAATTAAATATACACTAGAGGGAATAAATAGTAGACTAGAAAAGGCAGAAGAATAGATCAATGAGCTGGAAGACAGAGTAGTGGAAAGCAAACAGATGAACAACAACAACAACAACAAAAATTACAAAGTGAGAATAGGTTAAAAGAACTCAGCAGTATCACCAAGTGTAATCACATTAACATTACAAATACCCCAGAAGGAGAAAAGTGAGAAAAATGGACAGAAGGAATAGTTGAAAATGTTTCTACTCTGGGAAAAGATACAGACATCCACTTCCAGAAGGCAGAGAGCCCCCAACAAAATCCACCCAAGGAGGTCCATACCAAGGCACATTATATTTAAAATGGCAAAATGTAATGATAAAGAGTGAAATTTAAAACCAGCAAGAGGTCGATTGCTGGGAAGATGGTAAAGTAGGAGGACCCTAAGCTCACCTTGTCCTGCAGATACAACTATATAACACTCACATCAATGTAACTAACTCAGAAAAAGGCCAAAAGGTTGGCAGAACGAACCCCAAAACTAAATGTAGAGAAGAGGGAACATTGAAGAGGATAGGAAGGGCAGAGATGGCAGTAAAGCTAAAGGGACCTTGGGACTTCCATGAAAGGAAGGGACCCATTGGCATGGAGAGGGGAGAGAAACACTATCACACTGGGGAGCCCCCATGGGGAGGACAAATCTCCATATCTTTTTGCTTTGAAAACCAGAGGGACCAAGTTTGAAACAGTCACTACTTATCCTCCTGGCAGTGAACCCCACCAGCCCATGCTTTGGTGGATCCACCCCTCTAGCCAGGCAGTCGTCAGAAGACCAGAACACAAACCTTGCAAACACTGTGTGTCCTGACCCTCCCCAGGTGGGGGGTATGTCTCCAATACCCTCTTGGGCAGAGCCCATCCAAACTGAGAAGGACTAGACCATTTCCAAAGGAACTCCTCTGCCGTAGACAAAGAAAGATAATCACACACACCAGTGAGACAGCAGCCTCAGCAGTGAGCTGTAGGCAGACAACTGGTTTGTTTACAGGCTGTGCCTGCCAATGAAATATTCTACATGGACAACACAGGGAAAGCACCCTGTAGCCTGATGCTACTACATCTATGGCAAATATCTGGGCTGACTCAAGTCAAGTCCAAGGTGGCTCCAGACAGGTCCACTTACACCACAGGGGTCAAACCCTGCCCAAAACAGGCAGAGAGCCACCACAGGTGACTGGAATGAAGGAACAAGTGGGTAAACCACAACAGCACAGCTTACACAACCCACATAGAAGACACCCCTGAAAGGCAGGGTTCTGGTGAACATAGGACACTGCACCGGGGATCACTGCAAGACCTCTTCATAAGGCCACTACTTCAAAAAGCAGGAGACAGAGCTGA
>NW_025412875.1:0-1083 GCF_002201575.2 Neomonachus schauinslandi
GCAGTGAAGTATAGGGTGCTGTTGAGTTATGTAATAGAGGGTTTTTCTTTAGTCCTATTTAAGTAGAATCATGAAAATACACTTTAAGCACAGTGCACATCACTCAGTAATTCTTCAATAAATGTACTTTTGATAAATGTTAGTGCTGTTATTTATATCATTATCAGTCAATATTGCTGTTTTCTCTTATTTAAGTAACTTATCCAGAATTGCCAGCCTTTGATGCATATATATATGAGTCATATATATGCATATATATACATATATAATATATATATATTTTTTCCTCTCATGTCTCACTTCATTGACTGTATCTATTGGTAAATACCTGTATAAAGATAAAATTTTAAAAACCCTTTATATATTGTTTTGGGGAATTCTACTATAATTAATGAATTTAATTTAATTAACTTAAGGTAATACTGAATAGTTATGTTTGGGTCATTAGTAAACCATTGTGATGATCTCCAACTTATGAAAGCATTTGTTGCCAGGTATGTTTTTTTTTATTTCCTTCCCTCATTACTATCAATCAAATAAAAAAGAAATCTCTGCTTGAGCAAAAAGAAAGAAGAAAGCAAATGTGTATTTGGTATATCTAGTGCTTCCTATTCACTGTATAATTTAACTCAATAAATAACAATATAAGAGAGACATTATTATTCCCCTTTTATAGATGATTAAGCTGGAGCTTAGATTGCACATGTAACTTATCCCAAATCATATATCTGAAAGTTTCAAGAACATAAAGGTTGAATTTAGTCTTCCCTTTTTGGAAGATTTTTTTTAAGGGGCAGATATATTTCACTCTGTCCCCTATGTAATTGCCAGATTTTCTTGATGCATTGGTTATTGCTAAAATATAGGCTGGCAGGATTGAAGGCATTCCTGGGTAGTTTGCATACGTTCCCTCCTTCAAGACTATTATGCAGCAGCTGCCAGTTTTATGTTCGTCATATCCTGGTTTTAGCATTATGTGAGTCAAACAGGACATTTCTTCAGGGATCAACTCTCCTGAGATTTTAAAATAAGCCAAATGGAGATAATAAATGGAGAAGGTGTTGGGTCATCTGTATTACTTTA
>NW_025412875.1:1183-1629 GCF_002201575.2 Neomonachus schauinslandi
GTTTTAGCCAGGTGACACACACTTTATATGAGAACGGAAGCACTTTCGGAATTCCTAATAGCGATTTGGGTGCCGGAGCTTTGGACCATTAGGCACCTCTTTATGGTGGCTTCCGCTGAAACAGGTGAGTTGTAGGACTTTGAAACTGGGTGCGTAAAACATGTTCTCTAGTGCTTTTGGTTTTGTCTATTTAGTTCTGTAATTTTAAGGAGTAATAACCCATGGAAAAGCATCCATAGAAAAACAGAGAAATTAAAATATGAGGATATCACTCAATGACACTGAAACTTTTTTCTTTTACTCTTTGTCAAAAAGATTTTATAAATTTTTACACATGGATTTGCTTCTCTCAATTTAATACCATTTTGCTGTTATATTGTGTTGTATAGTGGTAATTTTAACACTTTCATGATATAACTTCTTCTTACTCATTGAAAAAAAGGTGA
>NW_025412875.1:1729-2005 GCF_002201575.2 Neomonachus schauinslandi
CATTATTATCCTACAATTATTTATTACCATATTCTAACTGGTAATTTTTGTTACAAACAAAAAATAAATCCAGTTGTAAAGATTTCAAAATATTTACTTTGTTTAATCTGTTTCTTTAATTTCCTTTGAGAATGTACATTTTCTATACTTATGTAAGTCTCTCTATCAAATATTAATTATGGAGAATATATGATGAATTTTCCAAGAAACTTGAAATTTGTTTCCTGCTGGAACCCCAAATTAGATGGATGTATTTGATTTCATCATTTACCTCCT
>NW_025412875.1:2105-2741 GCF_002201575.2 Neomonachus schauinslandi
CGAACCCCAAATTAGATGGATGTATTTGATTTCATCATTTACCTCCTCTATTCATCCGTTTCCCCTAGGAAAAATTATTTCAGTACATGAAAGCAGTAGTAGCTACAAGTTACTGATACCTGCTAATGTTCAGTCAACAATACTACAGTTATTTTATGTGTTTTAATGCACTCACAGATTTATTAAAAAATATACTTATTATGTGTTTCCCATTTGTAATGAGATCTATTTTGTAGGCAAACTAAGCCTGGGAATGGATCCATCCAGAAAAGCAAAAAAAAATTTCACTTTTTGAATCCATTTATCAGTTACATGAAAGATAATCATTTAGTGTAGCCTATAACTTTGAGAGTCCATTATTTATTTTATTTTGTTTGTTAATATGTCAATCTTCTCACTCTCAATATTATAGTTGGGATAAAAAACTGAGAGAACTAATACGAACTTTGGAAGTTAACTTCCAGAAACAGGGTTTGGGATTGATGTTACCTCCTTGGTACCTGGTTTCTCCCCCTTGATTTTCCAGATACAAATCATCTTCTCACGTTTCAGCTACTTCATGTGCAATTCCAAAATAATACTAGTGTCCACTCGTTTTAGTTGTTGTTATATTGGATGAGACATCGCATATTAAGG
>NW_025412876.1:0-2740 GCF_002201575.2 Neomonachus schauinslandi
TGGGTGAATGGGTTGATGGATGGGTGAATGGGTGGGTAGACGGATGGGTGGATGGATGGATGGATGGATGGATGGATGGATGGATGGATGGATGGGTGGGTGGATGGGTGAATGGGTGGGTGGATGGGTGAATGGATGAGTAGACAGGTGAAGAGATGAGTAGTTGGATAGTCATTATTCCACTTCCTCTACAAATTTATTTCTCTCTCCTATCATCACATTTTCCTGATAGGACTGATAAGATCCAGCTCTTCCCACTGCACTCCATGGCCCACACTGCTGGAGAAAAACATAAAATCACCCTGAAGATTCACTTGAGATCACTGACCACTGACTGAAGCAGTTTCCTTGTTTCCTGTTTTCTACAGAAAACAGAGGAGAATGTCCACACTCACCTGATGGCCTGCCTGCCTTATATCCTAGAGCCCCATCCTTCTCACCAACGCATGTTCACAGCTCTGCTGATTTGCTGCAATCTCTGCCATGACAGGTCCAGGAGAACCCCCTGGAACCAATGGCCCCTTCAGCCTACACACCCAATTCACTGCTTCCCTACAGAACAAAGTCTCTGGAATGAGCTGCCTTGATCTGCAACCCCCAATTCCTTTACTCCCACTCTTTCTTAGCCCCACTCCAAACTGGCTTTCCCTGGCACCATTCCCTGAAACTACCTTTGTCAAAGTTCCCATGTCTGCCATGTTGAAAACCTCACCAGACCTGGTCCCTCAGCAGCACTGACTCTTCTCTCTAGAAACACTTTCCTCTATTGGCTTGGTCACACCACACTCCATTGGTTCTTCTGCTTTACTGGAAGTTCTTCTACATCTGTGTTACCATTTCCTCATATCTCCCCAACCTGTAGATGTTGAAGACCCCCAAAACCCAGTCTTTGGACCCTCTCTGATGTGGCTAGAACTAAGGTTCTTAGTTTCAATTTAAAAATACCATCTGCATGTTGACCATCCCCAAGTTGTGTCTCCATCCTGGGCTTCTCCCCAGAATTCCAACTACAGCCAGCCATCTGCATGCCTAATACATAATTCGAGCTTGACCTACCCCTGAGGGGACTCCTGCTTCCTTCCTCGTTGTCCCCATCAAATCTGCCTCTCTTGAGGTGCCCCCCTGCCCACAGGCCAGTGCTCAGCCCCTCACCTGGGGTGAGCCTTCTCTTTTTGTCCATTCCAAACAATCAGGCAGGAAGTCCCATCAGCTCCACCTTCAACATGTACCCAGAACCCAACCATCTTGGCCAGTTTGCTGCTCCCACCTAGGTCTGGCCCCCATGACTTCCCCCAGATTCTGCTTCTGCCCCTACAACCAGTCCTCTCCGAGTAAAATACAGAGTGCCAATATGGCCCCCTGGCCCTGCATGACCTGGACCCCCTCCTCCTGGGCCCTCATGTCCTGCTTCATTCCCCTTGACTGTTCTATGCCAGGCATAAGTGTCCCTGCTGCCCCTTGAATGTCCAGTTCTGGCCTCAAGGACTTTGCACTGGCTGTTCCTTCTGCAGGGACACTGTTCCCTGCATATGCCATGGCAGTCTCACTTCCTTCAGTGTCACCTTCTCAGGAAGGCCCCTTTAAAATTGGGGTGCCCCCACTCTGCACTCCCCACCCCCTGGCCTTGCTCTGCCCTCCTCCATCTCAGAGTCCCAACGTGGCCACCACGCCTTGTCTGCTTCCTACCCCAGAACATCATCTCTAGGTAGAGTCTGCCTGGTGCTGAATCTCCAGCCCCCAGAGCGTAATGACACGCAGTAGGACCATGACAGACATGCACCTGGCAGATGAGTGAGCGTATCGTGACGGCGGTCACCAACAGTGCTGTGTGCGCCCCGAGTGCCACTCTTGGGAGTGCAGGGAGTCCCCACAAGCCCAGAGGCAGGACTCCACGGGAAACTGCAGACAGCCTGCTCTGTGCCCTGATTCGTGCCCCTTTATCTCCCGTTCGTTCACTGTTCTGCGGGGCAGGTATTTCGATGGCGATTTTTGCAGAGGGGAAACAGGCAGAGACCGATACGCCTGCCCGGGGCCCCGGGGTAGGGGAGCACACAGACCCGTCCCATCCCACACCCTCCACTGCACATGTGCCAACTGCAGAAGCAGGGGCAGGACGGCACGAGGCGAGTCTGGAAGCGGAGGGCGGAGGCCGGCCTGTGCTGTGCGGGAACTGGCCCCTTCCAGCTCCTCTGGGCTCATGAGTAGACTGGGAGCATCTCTTTCCAGCTCCAAGTGTGGTGACCTCACCTTGGCAGCTTGAAATCGGCCAGAGTGGGAGTATTTACACCCCGAGAACTGGCGCATGCTACCGGTCAGGGCTGGGTCTGTCCCAGGACAGGCAGCTGTTGGACGCCAGCACACCGCCACCTGACCCCCTCATCACTCCGTGGGGTGACGTCGGGGCTGCCCTGGGGGCCGACGGCAGGGCACAGAAGCGATGCCAAACATGACACTCCGTAAAGCGAGAATGAGCTGCAGCCCAGGCAATGTGTGTGCAGCCCCTCCTCCCAGCCCACATTTGAAGATGAGTCAGGTGCAGTCTGTGTCCGCAGGAGTTTCTGGCCCGGCAGGAGCCAGCCACTCCCAGGAGGCAGTAATGGATGCTGGAAGGTGCTAAGTTCCAGAGAGATCCATGTTCATGCATCTGGCAAAGGGTAACTGCGAAGGGCAGGTGTCACGTGTGGCTAGCCTTGGGGGGGGGGGCGCAGGGGCTCTCTGAGTGGCTTCACCTAGTGTCTGC
>NW_025412877.1:0-2740 GCF_002201575.2 Neomonachus schauinslandi
CACTCCAGCAACCCTGTTTGTTTCCTGAGATTAAGAATTCCTCATATTAGGGGCGCCTGGGTGGCTCAGTCGTTAAGCATCTGCCTTCGGCTCAGGTCATGATCCCAGCGTCCTGGGATCGAGTCCCACATCGGGCTTCCTGCTCAGCGGGAAGCCTGCTTCTCCCTCTCCCACTCCCCTGCTTGTGTTCCCTCTCTCGCTGTCTCTCTGTCAAATAAATAAATAAATAAAATCTTAAAAAAAAAAAGAGTTCCTCATATTAGTGAGGTCATATGATACATGTCTTTCTCTGATTGGCTTATTTCGCTCAGCATAACACCCTCCAGTTCCATCCACGTCGTTGCAAATGGCAAGATCTTACTCCCTTTTGATGGCTGCATACTATTCCATTGTATATATACACCATATCTTCTTTATCCATTCATCTGTCGATGGACATCTTGGCTCTTTCCACAGTTTGGCTATTGTGGACATTGCTGATATAAACATCAGGGTGCACGTACCCCTTCGGATCTGTACATTTGTATCTTTGGGGTAAATACCCAGTAGTGCACTTGCTGGATCATATGGTAGCTCTATTTTCAACTTTTTGAGGAACCTCCATACTGTTTTCCAGCGTGGCTGCACCAGCTTGCATTCCCAATATTGAGCTCTTTTTCATGTGTCTGTTGGCCATTTGGATGTCTTCTTTGGAAAAATGTCTGTTCATGTCTTCTGCCCATTTCTTGATTGGATTCTTTGTTCTTTGGGTGTTGAGTTTGATGAGTTCTTTATAGATTTTGGATACTAGCCCTTTATCTGATCTGTCATTTGCAAATATCTTCTCCCATTCTGTCGGTTGTCTTTTGGTTTTGTTGACTGTTTCCTTTGCTTTGCAAAAGCTTTTTATCTTGATGAAGTCCCAATAGTTCATTTTTGCCCTTGCTTCCCTTCCCTTTGGCGATGTTTCTAGGAAGAAGTTGCTGCAGCTGAGGTTGAAGAGGTTGCTGCCTGTGTTCTCCTTTAGGATTTTGAGGGACTCCTGTCTCACACTGAGGTCTTTCAACCATTTGGAGTCTATTTTTGTGTGTGGTGTAAGGAAATGGTCCAGTTTCATTCTTCTGCATGTGGCTATCCAATTTTCCCAACACCATTTGTTGAAGAGACTGTCTTTTTTTTCCATTGGACATTCTTTCCTGCTTTGTCAAAGATGAGTTGACCATAGAGTTGAGGGTCCATTTCTGGGCTCTCTATTCTGTTCCATTGATCTATGTGTCTGTTTTTGTGCCAGCACCATACTGTCTTGATAATGACAGCTTTGTAATAGAGCTGGAAGTACGGAATTGTGATGCCACCAGCTTTGCTTTTCTTTTTCAGCATTACTCTGGCTATTCGGGGTCTTTTCTGGTTCCATACAAATTTTAGGATTATTTGTTCCATTTCTTTGAAAAAAGTGGATGGTATTTTGATGGGGATTGCATTGAATGTGTAGATTGCTCTAGGTAGCATTGACAGATTCACAGTATTTGTTCTTCCAATCCATGAGCATGGAATGTTTTTCCATTTCTTTGTGTCTTCCTCAATTTCTTTCATGAGTATTTTATAGTTTTCTGAGTACAGATCCTTTGCCTCTTTGGCTAAATTTATTCCTGGGTATCTTATGGTTTTGGGTGCAATTGTAAATGGGATCGACTCCTTAATTTCTCTTTCTTCTGTCTTGTTGTTGGTGTATAGGAATGCCACTGATTTCTGTACATTGATTTTATATCCTGCCACTTGACTGAATTCCTCTATGAGTTCTAGCAGTTTTGGGGTGGAGTCTTTTGGGTTTTCCACATAAAGTATCATATCATCTGCAAAGAGTGAGAGTTTGACTTCTTCTTTGCTGATTTGGATGCCTTTTGTTTCTTTTTGTTGTCTGATTGCTGTGGCTAGGACTTCTAATACTATGTTGAATAGCAGTGGTGATAGTGGACATCCCTGCCGTGTTCCTGACCTTAGGGGGAAAGCTCTCAGTTTTTCCCCATTGAGAATGATATTCGCTGTAGGTTTTTCATAGATGGCTTTTATGATACTGAGGTATATACCCTCTGTCCCTATACTCTGAAGAGTTTTGATCAAGAAAGGATGCTGTACTTTGTCAAATGCTTTTTCTGCATCTATTGAGAGGATCATATGGTTCTTGTTCTTTCTTTTGTTACTGTATTGTATCACGTTGATTGATTTGCGGATGTTGAACCAACCTTGCAGCCCAGGGATCAATCCCACTTGGTCGTGGTGAATAATCCTTTTAATGTACTGTTGGATCCTATTGGCTAGTATTTTGGTGAGAATTTTTGCATCCATGTTCATCAAGGATATTGCTCTGTAATTCTCCTTTTTGATGGGGTCTTTGTCTGATTTGGGGATCAAGGTACTGCTGGCCTCATAAAACGAGTTTGGAAGTTTTCCTTCCATTTCTATTTTTTGGAACAGTTTCAGAAGAATAGGTATTAATTCTTCTTTAAATGTTTGGTAGAATTCCCCTGGCAAGCCATCTGGCTCTGGCCTGTTGTTTGTTGGGAGATTTTTGATGACTGCTTCAATTACCTTAGTGGTTATAGGTCTGTTCAGGTTTTCTATTTCTTCCTGGTTCAGTTTTGGTAGTTGATACATCTCTAGGAATGCATCCATTTCTTCCAGGTTATCTAATTTGCTGGCATAGAGTTGCTCACAATATGTTCTTATAATTGTTTGTATTTCTTTGGTGTTGGTTGTGATC
>NW_025412878.1:0-2740 GCF_002201575.2 Neomonachus schauinslandi
CAAAATAGTATGGTACTGTCATAAAAACAGACACAGAAGGGAGGGGCGGGGGAAGACAGAGGAGGAGTAGGAGACCTGGATTTTGTCTGGTCCTAGAATTCCAGCCGGATATGGATCAAACCATTCTGAACACCTACAAACCTAACACGAGTTCGAAGAAAAGAATAGCAACAAGTCTCTGAACAGAAAAGCAACCACTTTCTGGAAGGTAGGATGTGTGGAGAAGTGAATATGAGGCAATATTTGGGAGGATAGATGGCGGGGGTGGGGGCCTCCATTGGCCCCTTCTGGCAAGTGATGGAGCCTTGGAGCACAAAATTGGAAGTTTTAAAAGTCTGCTCCACTGAGGGACATAGCTCCAGTGGCTAAGCAGGGGATGGAACCCTCACTGGGACAGTATGGTTTCAGACCCTCAGGGTCACAGAAAGACCGGGGGTGCCTGAGTGCAGCAGAGCTCCCAGGTATCAAGCGGGAGAGCCAGCTGCAGAGTTGGGGTCAAGGATTGGGCTCTCAGCTCGGGGTTGCTACGAACCATGATCCGCACCACAGTCGGGCCATTGATTCTCCAGCAGGGACCCAACAAGCGGCAGATCCGGGGAGACTCCCCTTTCTCCCCTGGGAGGAGCGGCGTGGGAGCGCACCACAGGGATCTGCTGGGTTTGGAGCCTCCACATGGTGTCGGGTGCCAGAGAAATACTCGGTCACAGGCCGGGTGAGCACATTGTGCACCCGGACCGGGGAGAAGGGAGTGATTGAACGCTTTTCTCTGGGGGCTCACGGAGGATTGGGGCCCGGAGTTCTCAGCTTCTATGGAGCAGAGATTGGGAGGCCACCATTTTCACTCTCGTCCTCCCAGGCTCTACGGGAAGCTTGCAGGAAACAAATGCTACCAGAGAGCACACTCCAGCAGAATACTTATCCCAGACTGGCAAGGGCGGGGCAATTCCATCCCCGGCAAAGACATTTGGGAACCATGGCAACAGGCCCCTCCCCCAGAAGATCAGCGAGAACAGCCAGCCAAGACCAAGTTTACCGATCAATGAGAACGGAAGAACTCCAGCGCTAGGGGAATACTGCAGATAGAATTCATGACTTTTTTACTATGATTCTTTTGCCTTTCAAAGTTAATTTTTTTAACTGTCTTTTTTTTGAATATTTCTTTTTCCCTTTTTCAAATAATGTCCTTTCTTTCCCTTTTTTAAAACAAATATATTTTATTTTTCATTTTTAGAGTCATATTCTATCCTTTCATAGTAGTTACCCTTATTTTTGGTATATATATGTTGTTCTCGCTTTAAAATTTTGAGATACAGTTTCTTCTAACAGACCAAAATATACCCTAAATCTCTAGTGTATGCCTTTGTTCTAGTCCCCTGCCTGATCACATTCTCTCCCCCCCCTTTTTTTAAATCCTCTTGTTTCTTTTTTTCAACCAACTTCTTATCTTATCAATTCCTCTTATAAAATCTTTTATAACTTTCATCTTTACACTCATACCCCATCCCTTCATAGTATTAATCCTTATTTTTTTACATATATAAGTTTTTCTTTCATTAAAATTTGGGAGGCACTTTCTTCTAACAGAGCAAAACACTCCCAAAATGTAATGTGTGGCACTGATCTATGCACCATCCTGAACATATTTGATCATATTCTGTTTTTGTCTTGTTTTGTTTTTGTTTGTTTTTCCTTTTTCTTTTTCCTTATTTTTTTCCCTTCCCTTTCTTCTCCCCCGTTTTCAGGTATTTTCTGATCTGTTCAGTGTATATTTTCTGGAGACATTGTTACCCCATTAGCATTTTGTTCTCTCATTCATCTATTCTCCTCTGGAAAAAATGACAAGATGGAAAAAATCACCTCAAGAAAAAGAACAAGAGACAGTGCCGACTGCCAGGGGCCTAATCAATACGGACATTAGTATGACGTCAGAACTAGAGTTCAGAGTGATGATTTTCAAGATACTAGCTGTGCTTGAAAAAAACATGGAAGATATTAGAGAAACCCATTCTGGAGAAATAAAAGAACTAAAATTTAACCAAGTCGAAATCAAAAAGGCTGTTAATGAGGTGCAATCAAAAATGGAGGCTCTAACTGCTAGGATAAATGAGGCTGAAGAGAGAATTAGTGATATAGAATAACAAATAATAGAAAATAAAGAAGCCGAGAAAAAGATAAACAACTATTGGATCACGAGGGCAGAATTCGAGAGATAAGTGATACCATAAGATGAAACAACATTAGAATAATTGGGATCACAGAGGAAGAAGAAAGAGAGAGAGGGGCAAATTATAGCAGAGAACTTCCCTAATTTGGGGAAGGAAAAAGGCATCAAAATCCAGGAGGCCCAGAGAACCCCACTCAAAATCAATAAAAATAGGTCAACACCCTGACATCTAATAGTAAAACTTAGAAGTCTCAGAGACAAAAGAAAATCCTGAAAGCAACTGGGGAGAAGAGATCTGTAACCTACAATGGTTGAAACATTAGATTGGCAAGAGACCTATCCATAGAGACCTGGCAGGCCAGAAAGGACAGGCATGATATATTCAGAGCCCTAAATGAGAAAAGTATGTAGCCAAGAATACTATATCCACCTAAGCTGCCATTGTAAATAAAAGAGAGGTAAAACGCTTCCAGGACAAACAAAAACTAAAGGAATTAGCAAACACAAAACCAGCCCTACAAAAAATATTGAAAGGGGTCCTCTAAGCAAAGAGAGAGCCTAAAAGCAACATAGACC
>NW_025412879.1:0-2740 GCF_002201575.2 Neomonachus schauinslandi
ATGACCCAGCAATTGCACTCCTGGGTATTTACCCCAAAGACACAGATGTAGTGAAAAGAAGGGCCATATGCACCCCAATGTTCATAGCAGCAATGTCCGCAATAGCCAAACTGTGGAAAGAGCCAAGATGCCCTTTAACAGATGAATGGATAAAGAAGATGTGGTCCATATATACAATGGAATATTACTCAGCCATCAGAAAAGATGAATACACAACGTCAACATGGATGGGACTGGAAGAGATAATGCTACATGAAATACGTCAAGCAGAGAAAGTCAATTATCATATGATTTCACTTATTTGTGGAGCATAAGGAATAACATGGAGGACATTAAGAGATGGAAGGGAAAAATGGGCGGGGGGAATTGGAGGGAGAGATGAACCATGAGAGACTATGGACCTGAGAAACAAACAGGGTTTTAGAGGGGAGGGGAAGGGGGGATGGGTTAGCCCAGTGATGGGTACTAAGGAGGGCACGTACTGCATTTGGCACTGGGTGTTATACGAAAACAATGGATCGTGGATCACTACTTCAAAAACTAATGATATATTGTATGCTGACTAACATAATAAAAAAAAAAAAAAGACCCATCGATATGCTTTCTGCAAGAGATTCATTTTAGACCCAAAGACACCCCCAGATTGAAAGTGAGGGCGTGGAAAAACATATACCATTATAATGGACACCAAAAGAAAGCTGAGGTGGCAATCCTTATATGAGACAAATTAGATTTTAAACCAAAGACTGTAGTAAGAGATGAGGAAGGACACTATATCCTACTTAAAGGGTCTACCCAACAAGAAGATCTAACAATTATAAATATCTATGCCCTTAACATGGGAGCACCAATTATATAAGGCAATTAATAACATAAGCAAAGAAACACATGGACAACAATACAGTAATAGTGGGGGACTTTAACACATCCCCTCACTCAAATGGACAGATCATCTAAGCAAAAGATCAACAAGGAAATAAAGACTTTAAATGACACATTGGACCAAATGGACTTCACAGTGATATTCAGAACATTCCATCCCCAAAGCAATGGAATACACATTCTTCTCTAGTGCCCATGGAACATTCTCCAGAATCGATCACATCCTAGGTCATAAATCAGGTCTCAACCAGTACCAAAGGATTGGGATCATTCCCTGCCTATTTTCAGACCACAATGCTTTGAAACTAGAACTAGAACGAAACTAGAAACTAGAACTAGAACTAGAAACTAGAGGAAAGTCAGAAAGAACTCATTACATGGAGGCTAAAGAGCATCCTACTAAAGAAAGAATGGGTCAACCAGGAAATTAAAGAAGAATTAAAAAAATTTATGGAAACCAATGAAAACGAAAACACAACTGTTCAAGATCTTTGGGATGCAGCCAAGGCAGTCCTAAGAGGAAAGTATATAGCAATATGAGCCTTTCTCAAGAAACAAGAAAGGTCTCAAGTACACAACCTAACCCTATACCTAAAGGAGCTAGAGAAAGAACAGCAAATAAAGCGTAAAACCAGCAGGAGAAGAGAAATAATAAAGATCAGAGCAGAAATCAATGAAATAGAAACTAAAAGAACCGTAGAACAGATCAACAAAACTAGGAGCTGGTTCTTTGAAAGAATTAACAAAATTGATAAACCAATGGTCAGACTTATCAAAAAGAAAAGAGAAAGGACCCAAATCAACAAAATCATGAATGAAAGAGGACAGATCACAACCAACACCAAAGAAATACAAACAATTATAAGAACATACTAAGAGCAAGTATATGCCAGCAAATTAGATAACCTGGAAGAAATGGATGCATTCCTAGAGATGTATCAACTACCAAAACTGAACCAGGAAGAAATAGAAAACCTGAACAGAACTATAACCACTAAGGAAATTGAAGCAGTCATCAAAAATCTCCCAAGAAACAAAAGCCCAGGGCCAGATGGCTTCCCAGGGGAATTCTACCAAACATTTCAAGAAGAATGAATACTTATTCTTCTAAGACTGTTCCAAAAAATAGAAATGGAAGGAAAACTTCCCAACTCATTTTATGAGGCCACCATTCCCTTGATCCCCAAACCAGACAAAGACCCCATCAAAAAGGAGAATTACAGACCAATATCCCTGATGAACATGGATGCAAAAATTCTCACCAAAATACTAGCCAATAGGATCCAACAGTACATTAAAAGGATTATTCACCACAACCAAGTGGGATTGTTCCCTGGGCTGCAAGGTTGGTTCAACATCTGCAAATCAATCAACGTGATACAATACATTAACAAAAGAAAGAAGAATCATATGATCCTCTCAATTGATGCAGAAAAAGCATTTGACAAAGTACAGCATCCTTTCTTGATCAAAACTCTTCAGAGTATAGGCATAGAGGGTACATACCTCAATATCATAAAAGCCATCTATGAAAAACCTACAGTGAATATCATTCTCAATGGGAAAGACTGAGAGCTTTCCCCCTAAGGTCAGGAATGCGGCAGGGATGTCCACTAGCACCACTGCTATTCAACATAGTATTAGGAATCCTAGCCACAGCAATCAGGCAACATAAAGAAATCAAAGGCATCCAAACCAGCAAAGAAGATGTCAAACTTTCACTCTTTGCAGATGATATGATACTTTATGTGGAAAACCCCAAAGACTCCACCCCAAAATTGCCAGAACTCAGACAGGAATTCAGTAAAGTGGCAGGATATAAAATCAATGCACAGAAGTCAGTGGCATTCCTATACAC
>NW_025412880.1:0-2739 GCF_002201575.2 Neomonachus schauinslandi
TGGGTGAATGGGTTGATGGATGGGTGAATGGGTGGGTAGACGGATGGGTGGATGGATGGATGGATGGATGGATGGATGGATGGATGGATGGATGGGTGGGTGGATGGGTGAATGGGTGGGTGGATGGGTGAATGGATGAGTAGACAGGTGAAGAGATGAGTAGTTGGATAGTCATTATTCCACTTCCTCTACAAATTTATTTCTCTCTCCTATCATCACATTTTCCTGATAGGACTGATAAGATCCAGCTCTTCCCACTGCACTCCATGGCCCACACTGCTGGAGAAAAACATAAAATCACCCTGAAGATTCACTTGAGATCACTGACCACTGACTGAAGCAGTTTCCTTGTTTCCTGTTTTCTACAGAAAACAGAGGAGAATGTCCACACTCACCTGATGGCCTGCCTGCCTTATATCCTAGAGCCCCATCCTTCTCACCAACGCATGTTCACAGCTCTGCTGATTTGCTGCAATCTCTGCCATGACAGGTCCAGGAGAACCCCCTGGAACCAATGGCCCCTTCAGCCTACACACCCAATTCACTGCTTCCCTACAGAACAAAGTCTCTGGAATGAGCTGCCTTGATCTGCAACCCCCAATTCCTTTACTCCCACTCTTTCTTAGCCCCACTCCAAACTGGCTTTCCCTGGCACCATTCCCTGAAACTACCTTTGTCAAAGTTCCCATGTCTGCCATGTTGAAAACCTCACCAGACCTGGTCCCTCAGCAGCACTGACTCTTCTCTCTAGAAACACTTTCCTCTATTGGCTTGGTCACACCACACTCCATTGGTTCTTCTGCTTTACTGGAAGTTCTTCTACATCTGTGTTACCATTTCCTCATATCTCCCCAACCTGTAGATGTTGAAGACCCCCAAAACCCAGTCTTTGGACCCTCTCTGATGTGGCTAGAACTAAGGTTCTTAGTTTCAATTTAAAAATACCATCTGCATGTTGACCATCCCCAAGTTGTGTCTCCATCCTGGGCTTCTCCCCAGAATTCCAACTACAGCCAGCCATCTGCATGCCTAATACATAATTCGAGCTTGACCTACCCCTGAGGGGACTCCTGCTTCCTTCCTCGTTGTCCCCATCAAATCTGCCTCTCTTGAGGTGCCCCCCTGCCCACAGGCCAGTGCTCAGCCCCTCACCTGGGGTGAGCCTTCTCTTTTTGTCCATTCCAAACAATCAGGCAGGAAGTCCCATCAGCTCCACCTTCAACATGTACCCAGAACCCAACCATCTTGGCCAGTTTGCTGCTCCCACCTAGGTCTGGCCCCCATGACTTCCCCCAGATTCTGCTTCTGCCCCTACAACCAGTCCTCTCCGAGTAAAATACAGAGTGCCAATATGGCCCCCTGGCCCTGCATGACCTGGACCCCCTCCTCCTGGGCCCTCATGTCCTGCTTCATTCCCCTTGACTGTTCTATGCCAGGCATAAGTGTCCCTGCTGCCCCTTGAATGTCCAGTTCTGGCCTCAAGGACTTTGCACTGGCTGTTCCTTCTGCAGGGACACTGTTCCCTGCATATGCCATGGCAGTCTCACTTCCTTCAGTGTCACCTTCTCAGGAAGGCCCCTTTAAAATTGGGGTGCCCCCACTCTGCACTCCCCACCCCCTGGCCTTGCTCTGCCCTCCTCCATCTCAGAGTCCCAACGTGGCCACCACGCCTTGTCTGCTTCCTACCCCAGAACATCATCTCTAGGTAGAGTCTGCCTGGTGCTGAATCTCCAGCCCCCAGAGCGTAATGACACGCAGTAGGACCATGACAGACATGCACCTGGCAGATGAGTGAGCGTATCGTGACGGCGGTCACCAACAGTGCTGTGTGCGCCCCGAGTGCCACTCTTGGGAGTGCAGGGAGTCCCCACAAGCCCAGAGGCAGGACTCCACGGGAAACTGCAGACAGCCTGCTCTGTGCCCTGATTCGTGCCCCTTTATCTCCCGTTCGTTCACTGTTCTGCGGGGCAGGTATTTCGATGGCGATTTTTGCAGAGGGGAAACAGGCAGAGACCGATACGCCTGCCCGGGGCCCCGGGGTAGGGGAGCACACAGACCCGTCCCATCCCACACCCTCCACTGCACATGTGCCAACTGCAGAAGCAGGGGCAGGACGGCACGAGGCGAGTCTGGAAGCGGAGGGCGGAGGCCGGCCTGTGCTGTGCGGGAACTGGCCCCTTCCAGCTCCTCTGGGCTCATGAGTAGACTGGGAGCATCTCTTTCCAGCTCCAAGTGTGGTGACCTCACCTTGGCAGCTTGAAATCGGCCAGAGTGGGAGTATTTACACCCCGAGAACTGGCGCATGCTACCGGTCAGGGCTGGGTCTGTCCCAGGACAGGCAGCTGTTGGACGCCAGCACACCGCCACCTGACCCCCTCATCACTCCGTGGGGTGACGTCGGGGCTGCCCTGGGGGCCGACGGCAGGGCACAGAAGCGATGCCAAACATGACACTCCGTAAAGCGAGAATGAGCTGCAGCCCAGGCAATGTGTGTGCAGCCCCTCCTCCCAGCCCACATTTGAAGATGAGTCAGGTGCAGTCTGTGTCCGCAGGAGTTTCTGGCCCGGCAGGAGCCAGCCACTCCCAGGAGGCAGTAATGGATGCTGGAAGGTGCTAAGTTCCAGAGAGATCCATGTTCATGCATCTGGCAAAGGGTAACTGCGAAGGGCAGGTGTCACGTGTGGCTAGCCTTGGGGGGGGGGCGCAGGGGCTCTCTGAGTGGCTTCACCTAGTGTCTGC
>NW_025412881.1:0-2739 GCF_002201575.2 Neomonachus schauinslandi
GCTGAAACAGGTGAGTTCGAGGACTTTGAAATTGGGTGCATAAAAAACGTTCTCTAGTGCTTTTGGTTTTGTCTATTTAGTTCTGTAATTTTAAGGAGTAATAACCCATGGAAAAGCATCCATAGAAAAACTGAGAAATTAAAATATGAAGATATCACTCAATGACACTGAAACTTTTTTCTTTTACTCTTTGTCAAAAAGATTTTATAAATTTTTAAACATGGATTTGCTTCTCTCAATTTAATACCATTTTGCTGTTATATTGTGTTTTATAGTGGTAATTTTAACAGTTTCATGATATAACTTCTTCTTAATCATTGAAAAAATATGAAAAATATTTTGTGGAAATAAGGTGTTTTTCATTTTCTTTTGGGTTATATTTTAGAATGATATCTGGAAGAACATATATCAGTGATTCCAAGGGATAATGGTAGTCTTACTGTTCTCGCTTAAAATTTTCAAACTGAAATACAGACAATTTTCATTATTATCCTACAATTATTTATTACCATATTCTTTTTTTTATTCTTATGTTAATCCTCATACATTACATCATTAGTTTCAGATGAAGTGTTCCATGATTCATTGTTTGTGCATAACACCCAGTGCTCCATACAGAATGTGCCCTCCTCAATACCCACCACCTGGCTAACCCATCCTCCCACCCCCCTCCCCTCTAGAACCCTGTTTGTTTTTCAGAATCCATCGTCTCTCATGGTTCATCTACCCCTCCTATTTCCCCCACTTCATTCTTCCCTTCCCGTTACCTTCTTCTTCTTCTTCTTCTTTTTTTTTTTCTTAACATATATTGCATTATTTGTTTCAGAGGTACAGATCTGAGATTCAACAGTCTTGCACAATTCACAGCGCTTACCAGAGCACATACCCTCCCCAGTGTCTATCACCCAGTCACCCCATCCCTCCCACCCTACCCCCCACTCCAGCAACCCTCAGTTTGTTTCCTGAGATTAAGAATTCCTCATATCAGTGAGATCATATGATACATGTCTTTCTCTGTTTGACTTATTTCTCTCAACATAATACCCTCCAGTTCCATCCACTTCGTTGCACATGGCAAGATCTCATTCCTTTTGATGGCTGCATAATATTCCATTGTATATATATACCACCTCTTCTTTATCCATTCAACTGTCGTTGGACATCTTGGCTCTTTCCACAGTTTGGCTTTGTGGACATTGCTGCTATAAACATCGGGGTGCACATACCCCTTCGGATCCCTACTTTTGTATCTTTGGGGTAATACCCAGTAGTGCAATTGCTGGATCATATGGTAGCTCCATTTCCAACTTTTTGAGGAATCTCCATACTGTTTTCCAGAGTGGCTGCACCAGCTTGCATTCCCACCAACAGTGTAGGAGGGTTCCCCTTTCTCCGCATCCCCGCCAATATCTGTCGTTTCCTGACTTGTTAATTTTAGCCATTCTGACTGGTGTGAGGTGGTATCTCATTGAGGTTTTGATTTGGATTTCCCTGATGCCGAACAATATTCAGCACTTTTTCATGTGTCTGTTGGCCATTTGGATGTCTTCTTCGGAAAAATGTCTGTTCATGTCTTCTGCCCATTTCTTGATTGGATTCTTTGTTCTTTGGGTGTGGAGTTTGATGAGTTCTTTATACATTTTGGATACTAGCCCTTTATCTGATATGTCATTTGCAAATATCTTCTCCCATTCTGTCGGTTGTCTTTTGGTTTTGTTGACTGTTTCCTTTGCTTTGCAAAAGCTTTTTATCTTGATGAAGTCCCAAGAGTTCATTTTTGCCCTTGCTTCCCTTGCCTTTGGCGATGTTCCTAGGAAGAAGTTGCTTCGGCTGAGGTCAAAGAGGTTGCTGTCTGTGTTCTCCTTTAGTTTTGATCGACTCCTGTGTCACATTGAGGTCTTTCAACCATTTGGAGTCTATTTTTGGGTGTGGTGTAAGGAAATGGTCCAGTTTCATTCTTCTGCATGTGGCTATCCAATTTTCCCAACACCATTTGTTGAAGAGACTGTCTTTGTTCCATTGGACATTATTTCCTGCTTTGTCAAAGATGAGTTGACCATAGAGTTGAGGGTCCATTTCTGGGTTCTCTGTTCTGTTCCATTGATCTAGGTGTCTGTTTTTGTGCCAGTACCATGCTGTCTTGATGATGACAGCTTTGTAATAGAGCTGGAAGTCCGGAATTGTGATGCCGCCGGCTTTGCTTTTCTTTTTCAACATTCCTCTGCCTATGCGGGGTCTTTTCTGATTCCATACAAATCTTAGGATTATTTGTTCCATTTCTTTGAAAAAAGTGGATGGTATTTTGATGGGGATTGCATTGAATGTGTAGATTGCTCTAGGTAGCATTGACATCTTCACAATATTTGTTCTTCCAATCCATGAGCATGGAACGTTTTTCCATTTCTTTGTGTCTTCCTCAATTTCTTTCATGAGTATTTTATAGTTTTCTGAGTACAGATCCTTTGTCTCTTTGGTTAGATTTATTCCTAGGTATCTTATGGTTTTGAGTGCAATTGTAAATGGGATCGACTCCTTAATTTCTCTTTCTTCTGTCTTGTTGTTGGTGTATAGGAATGCCACTGACTTCTGTGCATTGATTTTATATCCTGCCACTTGACTGAATTCCTGTATGAGTTCTAGCAGTTTTGGGGTGGAGTCTTTTGGGTTTTCCACATAAAGTATCATATCATCTGCAAAGAGTGAGAGTTTGACTTCTTCTTTGCTGATTTGGATGCCTTT
>NW_025412882.1:0-2738 GCF_002201575.2 Neomonachus schauinslandi
ACCCAACTTTTACATCAACATGGATGGGACTGGAGGAGATTGTGCTAAGTGAAATAAGTCAAGCAGAGAAAGTCAATTATCATATGGTTTCACTTATTTGTGGAACATTAGGAATAGCATGGAGGACATTAGGAGAAGGAAGGGGAAAATGAAGGGGGGGAATCGGAGGGAGAGATGAACCATGAGAAACTATGGACTCTGAGAAACAAACTGAAGGTTTTAGAGGGGAGGGGGGTGGGGGGATGGGTTAGCCCGGTGATGGGTATTAAGGAGGGCACGTACTGCATGGAGCACTGGGTGTTATATGAAAACAATGAATCGTGGATCACCACATCAAAAACTAATGATGTATTATATGGTGACTAACACAACATAATAAAATTTTTAAAATTAAAAAAAAAAAAGAAAGAAAACACACGGATGAGACCAGAGGTGGGTGCTAACATATTTGTGTGTGTGTGTGTGTGTGTGTGTGTGTGTGTGTGTGTAGAGGACAGAATATTACTCAACCAGCAAAAAGAATGAAATCTTGCCATTTGCAATATGTGAGATTATATACATATATATATATATACACACATCTGTTTCTATTTGCTTTTACTTTTAGTAATTTCAAGGCAATTGTATTGATACCACCTAATTTTATTAAACAATGCTTTCAAAAAAACTACACCAACTTACGTCCCAAGAACAATGTACAAAAGCACCTTTCCCCAACTTCACGAGTAATAGCTGTCATCACTCTTGTTAATTTTGCCAGACTGGTGGATACCAATATCTTACTCTTTAATTTGCTATTGTCTGACTGCCAGTGAATCTGACCTACTTGTCAACATGTAGGAACCATCGTGCTGTAGGGACCAGAACCGGTGGACGAGTCCAGCAAGGTCTCAGGACATAAGATCAACATACGAAAACTCACTGCCCATGAACAATCTGAACACGAAATTAAGAAAAAACCTTATGCACAATAGAAAGAGAATGAAAGAATAAAATACTTGGGAATGGATTTAACAAGAGAGGTACAAAACTAATATGCTGAAAGTGACAAAACATTGTTAAAGAAATTAAAGGAAATGTAAGTAAATGAGGAAACTGAAAATTTGTGTCCCACCAAACACACTCTCTGAAGCCCTGGTCCCCTGAGTGCTGGGTGTGGACATGGAGCCTCGAGGGAGGTGATTGTGGTTACATGAGGTTAGAAGGATGGGCTGATCCCAGAGGACTGCTGTCCTGGTAGCAAGAGACACCCAGAGCTCTCTCTCCATAGTTCTCTGTCCATCTCTCTGTCTCTCTCTCTCCATCTCTCTCCCCATCTCTCTCTCCCTCCATCTCTCTCTCTCCATTGTCCTCTCTCCATGTCTCTCTCTGTCTCTCCATCTCTGTATCTCCCTCCATCTCTCTATCTCTCTCTCCATCTCTCTCTCCATCTTTCTATCTCTCTCTCCATCTCTGTCCATCTCTGTCCATCTCTCTCTCCACCTCTCTCCCTCCATCTCTTTCTCTCTCCATCTCTCTCTCCATGTTCTCTCCTTCTCTCCATCTCTCTCTCTCCTCTCCATCTCTGTCTCCATCTCTCCATCTCTCTCCATCTCTCTTTCCATGTTTCTCTCCTTCTTTCTGTCTCCGTCTCTATCTCTCCATCTCTCTCTCCATATCTATCTATCATCTATCTATCTATCTATCTCTCTATCTCTATCTCTATCTCTATTTCTCCCTCTCACCTGCTAGGGAAAGGCCGTGTGTCCTCACAGTGAGAACATCACCATCTATAACCCAAAGGGAGAGTTTTCACCAGAAGCTGAATCTGCAGGCACCTTGCTTTTGGGCTCTGGCACCCAGAACTGTGAGGAGGTTAATTTCTGTTGTTTAAGCCACCATGTCTGGTATTTTGTTATGGTGGCCTGAGCTGACTAATACAAAGTTCACAGACCTGGAGACTTAACGATGTTATGGCAACACTTCCCACATTGATCTAGAGATTCCCTATCAGAATCCCAGCTGTCTTCAGGTAGAAACTGACAAGCTGACTCTAAAGTTCATATGGAAACTCAAGGGACCTTGAGTAGCCAAAACCATCTTTAAGAAGGGGAACAAAGCTGGGGGTTCACATTTCCTGATTTCAAATCCTGCTACAAAGCCATGGTGATGAAGACAGTGTGGCACTGGCTTACGGACAGACACACAGACCAATGGAACAGAATAGAGGGCCTCACGCACATGGCCAGTTTCTTTTTTTTTAAAGGATGTTATTTATTTATTTGACACACAGAGACAGCTAGAGAGGGAACACAGGCAGGGGGAGTGGGAAAGGGGGAAGCAGGCTCCTGGCTGAGCAGGGAGCCTGATGCGGGGCTCAATCCCAGGACACTGGGATCATGACCTGAGCTGAAGGCAGATGCTTAACGACTGAGCCACCCAGGTGCCCCAACATGGCCAGTTTCTGACAAGGGAGTTAAGATCGGTGGGGAAAGAACAGTCTCTTCGGCCACGTACAAGGGGATGAGTCGGAGCCTTACTTTACACCATATACAAAAGTTGACTCAAAATGGACCAAAGGGCCCAAATGTAAGAGTCAAACTATAACACTCTCGGAAGAGGACACAGGATAATCTTCATGAACTTGGGTCTGGCAGTGGTGTCTTGGATGTGATGCCAGAAGCAGAGGCAACAAAAGAAGAACTAGATAAATTGGACACCAGTAAAACTTTAAGTTTGTGCCTCAAAGGACACGGTCA
>NW_025412883.1:0-2735 GCF_002201575.2 Neomonachus schauinslandi
AAAAAAAAAAAAAAGTAGAGCTTAACACAGTAATAATAGCTTGGGAGCAGAAGCAGTAGTACTCACAGAGCTCCAGAGGTGAGAGGAAGTATAGACAGTTGTGAAACTGATAGCCCTTCCGCATGGTAAAGGACAGAGTTTGGAGGCACAGAAAGGAAGTGCGTTGTGAGCTGGAGAAATATGAAATGGCTGAAGGCAGGAGGCAGATCATGGAGGTCCAAGGAACCAGTACTTTATTCTGAGAGAGAAACCACTAAAGGTTTTATGCAGGATGTACATTGCAGGGTTTCTCAACTATTGGCATTTTGTACTGGAAAATCCTTCATTGGGGAGGGAAGATGCCAGCTGCAGCCCTCTCCCACATGGCAACCAAAAATGGCTTCAGACATTGACATATATATCTGGAAGGAAACACGGCCCCGAACCAAGAATCCCTAGGAAAGCATAAGGAGACTAAATTGGAGACCAGTAATGGGCAGACCCAAAAAGGTAATTATATGTGCTGCCGAAGCGAGCACCCAAGAAGGTAATTAAAAAGGCTGACATGGTAAGTCAAGGAAATAAGGACTGAATTAAAAGGGAATTTTCCTGATTCCTCTTGTAAAACATGGCCTCACAATCTAGCCCTCCATAATCTTCTAGAGAATATTCCATGCCTACCCTGTGCAAAATCCTATGCACCTTTGAAGCCCACATCAAGCAGTGGTGTCATCATCCATCCCCTCTTAATGCAGAAAATGACTAACCTCCACACCACCTTATACTCTTCAAGGACTGCTTGGCACCATCCTGCGTCTGAATCTCAATACCTACTCCTCCACAATTCTGTGGGACACTAAGTCCAAGCCAATACCCTCAGTGCCTCAATTCCAATGACAATGAGCATGGCACTCCACAGACTGGACTTTGGAATCAGTAGAACAGCTTCACCTTTGAATTCTCAAATCCCAGTATCTTCTGGCAATAGCCTTCCATGAATCCATTCTCAGTACACCTATTCCTCAATGTCCTTAAGAATTTTAATCTTAGTTTATTAGTCTCTATCTTAATTTACTACATCTGCTTATCTTTTAGGCAACAATGGTGATGTTAGTAACATCAGTTCCTTCGCCCTCTAGGAATTGCCAACCATCATGTCCCAAACAACCACACATTCTAGATGTCCAAGAGAGAATTATCATCTCCCCTGAAACCTATTCCCTCTTTAGTATATTCTGCCTTTTTGTAGAGTATCATCATCCTCCCAGACATGCAAATCAGAAACCAAAGAAATCATCTACTCCTTCACTTCCCATACCTAATCAAATGACAAGTCCCATCAATCCTAAATTTTAAAATAATCCCCATAGCTGTCTCCTCTCATCTGCACTGCCTGTTTCAGTTTAGACATTTTTACTGATCACCCAGACACTAATTTTAAATTTCTTCATTTTCCACTCTGCCACCAGAATGATTTTTTTATAAATGTCAATCTGTTTATAGCTTAACTACTAAAAAATTATTTACAAACATCCCCAAGGAGTGCTTGCTTCAGCAGCACATCAGCTAAAACATCTCCAAGGTGGCATAAATATCTTTCTTTTCATGTCTGGCCTCCTCTCACCTATCATTCTCCCAATTTACACTCCAGAAATAATCATAAACTATGGTCACCTACATCTGCATGCCTCATACATAGACTTCTCCTGATCTGGTTGATCCCTGCAGCGAATTCCAAATCCACCCTCAAGTCTCACCCCAAGGATTATCTACTGAGTTACCAAAGAGACTCAATTAATTCTCTCCTTTGCTTCCCCCATTGTACATGTCTCCAATGAACTCCAAATATGATTATGATCTGTGGTAACAGCATACATTGAACACTTACTGTATGCCACATAATGTGTAAAATGCTTTACTTGTATTCAAGCTTTCTTCTTACTCGGAAACTACTACATCACTGCTCGTTTTACAGAAGAAAGAAACTTTAAGAAATTAAGCCATTTACCTAAGTTTACACAGTAAGTGGGAAATCCAGGACTCAAATCCAGGACAGTCTGACTACGAGCCCTCTTCAACCACTACAGTCTAATAATTTCTTTGCATATCTTATTTCTTTAAAGTGGTTGTAAATCAATTGAGAGTAGAGGTATCCTTTTAATTTGTGTGTCCCCAATAACTAGGGGCAGGGCAAGAGAAAAGGGAAGAGCTGAAAAAAAAACAGAAGTCATAATTACATATCAAGAACATGATCTAAATTAGAAGAGGAAGCTAGTAGGTGCCTTAGTCCATTCGGGCTGCTATAACAAAATATCACAGTTTGGGTGGCTTATAAACAACAGAATTTATTTCTCACAGTTCTAGAGACTGGAAGTCCAAAGGAACCAACATGGTCTCCTTATCTGGTGAGAGCCCTCTTCCTTGTTCATAGCTGGTGCCTTCTCACTGCATCCTGACATGGTGGAAAGAGAGACAGCTATTGGGATCCCCCATTCATGAGGGCTCCATCCTCATGACCTAATCACTTCCCAAAGGCCCCACCTTCAAACACCATCGCATTGGGCATAAGGATTCCAACTTATGAATTTTGGACACAAATATTCAGACCACAGCAGTAGTCTTCAAGAAAAGTTGAAAGAACTCCTTAAATGGTAAGAATGGGGTACAAACTTAAAGATATTGAGAATACAGAGAAAGAGAGAAAGAAAGAGAAAGAAAGAAAGAAAGAAAGAAAGAAAGAAAGAAAGAAAGAAAGA
>NW_025412884.1:0-2735 GCF_002201575.2 Neomonachus schauinslandi
AAAAAAAAAAAAAAGTAGAGCTTAACACAGTAATAATAGCTTGGGAGCAGAAGCAGTAGTACTCACAGAGCTCCAGAGGTGAGAGGAAGTATAGACAGTTGTGAAACTGATAGCCCTTCCGCATGGTAAAGGACAGAGTTTGGAGGCACAGAAAGGAAGTGCGTTGTGAGCTGGAGAAATATGAAATGGCTGAAGGCAGGAGGCAGATCATGGAGGTCCAAGGAACCAGTACTTTATTCTGAGAGAGAAACCACTAAAGGTTTTATGCAGGATGTACATTGCAGGGTTTCTCAACTATTGGCATTTTGTACTGGAAAATCCTTCATTGGGGAGGGAAGATGCCAGCTGCAGCCCTCTCCCACATGGCAACCAAAAATGGCTTCAGACATTGACATATATATCTGGAAGGAAACACGGCCCCGAACCAAGAATCCCTAGGAAAGCATAAGGAGACTAAATTGGAGACCAGTAATGGGCAGACCCAAAAAGGTAATTATATGTGCTGCCGAAGCGAGCACCCAAGAAGGTAATTAAAAAGGCTGACATGGTAAGTCAAGGAAATAAGGACTGAATTAAAAGGGAATTTTCCTGATTCCTCTTGTAAAACATGGCCTCACAATCTAGCCCTCCATAATCTTCTAGAGAATATTCCATGCCTACCCTGTGCAAAATCCTATGCACCTTTGAAGCCCACATCAAGCAGTGGTGTCATCATCCATCCCCTCTTAATGCAGAAAATGACTAACCTCCACACCACCTTATACTCTTCAAGGACTGCTTGGCACCATCCTGCGTCTGAATCTCAATACCTACTCCTCCACAATTCTGTGGGACACTAAGTCCAAGCCAATACCCTCAGTGCCTCAATTCCAATGACAATGAGCATGGCACTCCACAGACTGGACTTTGGAATCAGTAGAACAGCTTCACCTTTGAATTCTCAAATCCCAGTATCTTCTGGCAATAGCCTTCCATGAATCCATTCTCAGTACACCTATTCCTCAATGTCCTTAAGAATTTTAATCTTAGTTTATTAGTCTCTATCTTAATTTACTACATCTGCTTATCTTTTAGGCAACAATGGTGATGTTAGTAACATCAGTTCCTTCGCCCTCTAGGAATTGCCAACCATCATGTCCCAAACAACCACACATTCTAGATGTCCAAGAGAGAATTATCATCTCCCCTGAAACCTATTCCCTCTTTAGTATATTCTGCCTTTTTGTAGAGTATCATCATCCTCCCAGACATGCAAATCAGAAACCAAAGAAATCATCTACTCCTTCACTTCCCATACCTAATCAAATGACAAGTCCCATCAATCCTAAATTTTAAAATAATCCCCATAGCTGTCTCCTCTCATCTGCACTGCCTGTTTCAGTTTAGACATTTTTACTGATCACCCAGACACTAATTTTAAATTTCTTCATTTTCCACTCTGCCACCAGAATGATTTTTTTATAAATGTCAATCTGTTTATAGCTTAACTACTAAAAAATTATTTACAAACATCCCCAAGGAGTGCTTGCTTCAGCAGCACATCAGCTAAAACATCTCCAAGGTGGCATAAATATCTTTCTTTTCATGTCTGGCCTCCTCTCACCTATCATTCTCCCAATTTACACTCCAGAAATAATCATAAACTATGGTCACCTACATCTGCATGCCTCATACATAGACTTCTCCTGATCTGGTTGATCCCTGCAGCGAATTCCAAATCCACCCTCAAGTCTCACCCCAAGGATTATCTACTGAGTTACCAAAGAGACTCAATTAATTCTCTCCTTTGCTTCCCCCATTGTACATGTCTCCAATGAACTCCAAATATGATTATGATCTGTGGTAACAGCATACATTGAACACTTACTGTATGCCACATAATGTGTAAAATGCTTTACTTGTATTCAAGCTTTCTTCTTACTCGGAAACTACTACATCACTGCTCGTTTTACAGAAGAAAGAAACTTTAAGAAATTAAGCCATTTACCTAAGTTTACACAGTAAGTGGGAAATCCAGGACTCAAATCCAGGACAGTCTGACTACGAGCCCTCTTCAACCACTACAGTCTAATAATTTCTTTGCATATCTTATTTCTTTAAAGTGGTTGTAAATCAATTGAGAGTAGAGGTATCCTTTTAATTTGTGTGTCCCCAATAACTAGGGGCAGGGCAAGAGAAAAGGGAAGAGCTGAAAAAAAAACAGAAGTCATAATTACATATCAAGAACATGATCTAAATTAGAAGAGGAAGCTAGTAGGTGCCTTAGTCCATTCGGGCTGCTATAACAAAATATCACAGTTTGGGTGGCTTATAAACAACAGAATTTATTTCTCACAGTTCTAGAGACTGGAAGTCCAAAGGAACCAACATGGTCTCCTTATCTGGTGAGAGCCCTCTTCCTTGTTCATAGCTGGTGCCTTCTCACTGCATCCTGACATGGTGGAAAGAGAGACAGCTATTGGGATCCCCCATTCATGAGGGCTCCATCCTCATGACCTAATCACTTCCCAAAGGCCCCACCTTCAAACACCATCGCATTGGGCATAAGGATTCCAACTTATGAATTTTGGACACAAATATTCAGACCACAGCAGTAGTCTTCAAGAAAAGTTGAAAGAACTCCTTAAATGGTAAGAATGGGGTACAAACTTAAAGATATTGAGAATACAGAGAAAGAGAGAAAGAAAGAGAAAGAAAGAAAGAAAGAAAGAAAGAAAGAAAGAAAGAAAGAAAGA
>NW_025412885.1:0-2733 GCF_002201575.2 Neomonachus schauinslandi
TATTACTCAGCCATCAGAAAGGATGAATACCCAACTTTTACATCAACATGGATGGGACTGGAGGAGATTATGCTAAGTGAAATAAGTCAAGCAGAGAAAGTCAATTATCATATGGTTTCACTTATTTGTGGAACATAAGGAATAGCATGGAGTACATTAGGAGAAGGAAGGGAAAATGAAGGGGGTGAAATCAGAGGGAGAGATGAACCATTAGAGACTATGGAATCTGAGAAACAAACCGAGGGTTTTAGAGGGGAAGGGGGTGAGGGGATGGGTTAGCCCGGTGGTGGGTATCAAGGCGGGCATGTACTGCATGGAGCACTGGGTGTTATACGAAAACAGTGAATTGTGGATCACCACAACAAAAACTAATGATGTATTGTATGGTGACTAACATAATAAAATAAAATTTTAAAAAAAGACAAAATTTTTTTTTTGGAAAATTAAAATCCTAAAACTTGCAACTCAACAGTTGCAGAAAGATTATAAGACTTCTCCCAAGCCATTAGATTTATGTTCCTTATTGAAACACAAAGATGAAACCTTCAGCCCTAGGGCTTTCATTTGAATTTTATTTTATCAAAATTATATGAAACTGAGATATACACGTCCCAGAAAATGTTTCTCTAGCCATTTTCTCAAAGCTGATTTCTTATCTATATAAGTCAATAGAAAATATTTTTTAATCTGTGGGAAAAGGGACTTTTTTATCTTAATTACTATTATGAATAAATCTATTGTCTGTGTTGATTTATGTGGTTAATTCTATCATGTGTGAATTATTTTTTAATTAGTGTGACTTATTTTCAGAGAGAGATGTTCACTTCCACTCTTCATGATTACTGTATATATTTTTAAGTAAGTTGTATGTCCATTATGGGTCTTGAACTCATGACCTTGAAATCAACAGTCATATATTTTACTGATTAAGCCAGCCAGTGATCGTTACATATTTAAATGTACACAGGTCAATCTGCTTACATTGTACATAAAGATTTTTAACTCACATATACCCTCAGAAAATCCTCTTCTAGCAAAAATTATGACAATATTTCCAAAAGATTTTTATATATTTTTCATGATCATTTAACTTTATTTGAAATTTATTTTATCAAAATTATATGAAACTGAGATATACATTGCTTTTTTCAAATAAATTATTCACTCTTTAAATAATCCATCCTCAAAATTGCACACACACACAGAGATTTGGTGTTGTTGACACAAAATGAACAAACTTTTTAGAATCTCTAAAAGAAAGGTTTTTTTTTTTTTTTTAGTTTTTGTTCTATTTTTGTTTTTGTTTTCCCAGCCCAGGTTAGGACAACTGCCTGGAATACAGTCTTTACTAAGGACATAAAACATGGAATGTTCAAATCATTAGGTGAAAGGTATTTCAGAAAGTTATAGACCTTATCGTAGGACTGTAAACTTAGGACTTAGTTTATCTGCAGGATTGTCTGACTTCAGTCTCATGGGAACCAGGGAGTTTCTACACTTAGCCATATGCTTGGAATATGCTCCATTTTAGGTTATTTATAAATGAATCAGATGTACAATTGGTGCCAAGGTCAGAAATTGAATTTGCTGACTCTGGTAATGGTTAAAGTTTGCTTTCCTTGAGATCCAATGAGCAGGGCCCATGCACATTAAAAGTTGAAAATCTCCTTTATTTTATCAATGTCTAATATATCTTTTACTTACAGTGCCTCAGTCATTTACTCTTATTGCTGAGGTCCAAAGTCCAGAACAAAAATACTATAATGATGTATGAAAGCAGGACAAATGTAAATTTAAATTTACTAAATATAAAATAAATATATTTTTCAATAGTGAAAACTGGCGAAGTGAGAGCAAAATGTATTCCTACAACAGAAATTTCATAATGGATCCTGTTTGGCTGCTGCCAGTTTATCCAATTCCTCTCACTATAGACGTCCCAGAAAATGTTTCTCTAGCCATTTTCTCAAAGCCCCCTTGATGTCTTTGTTCCTCACACTGCAGATAAGGGGGTTCAACACAGGTGTGAAGATGGTGTAAGAAGCAGAGACCACCTTGTCATGGGCCACTGAGCGGTAGGGTTTGGGCCGCACGTAGATGAGTAGGAGAGTGCCACAGAAGAGCCCCACCACAGCCAGGTGAGAGGAGCAGGTGACAAACACTTTCTTCTGAGCTGCAGTGGACTGCATGCGGAGCCCAGGAGCCAAGATGAGACTGTAGGAAGCCAAAAGGAGAGCCAGAGGGATCAAGAGCATCAGGAGGCAACACACATACGTGAAAAACTTAAAAAAGGTAGCGTGGGCACAGGGAAGGTGCGTGAGTGTGGGTGCCTCACAAAAGAAGTGGTTGATTTCTCGAGAATGGCAGTAAGGGAAGCTCAGAGTGGCACCAGGCTGCATCAGCCCATCCACCCCTCCCGGAAGCCAGGAGCCTGTGGTCACGTGCAAGCAGAGCTTCTGATTAATGAGGATGGGGTAGCGCAGGGGGTGACGTATGGTCACATAGCGGTCATAGGCCATGGCCGCTAAGAGGAAGCACTCACCCTCTCCCAGAATGGGAAACAGTAAAATCCGGGCTCCACAGCCAGCAGGAGAGATGGATCTGGTGCCCATCAGGTAGTAGGTTGCCATTTGGGGGACTATGGTGGAGACCAGCATCATGTCCATGAGGGAGAGCTGGCTAAGCCGGAAGTACATGGGTGTGTGCCGCTGGGGTCCTCATGGATGAGCACAA
>NW_025412886.1:0-2446 GCF_002201575.2 Neomonachus schauinslandi
TGGGGCCCCTGGGCAATCCAGGCTATTCGGGCAAGAACAGAGAAGGGAGCCGGGCGACGTGCAGCCCCTGGGAGGATTCTGGAGATCACGAATCGAGTCCACGACCCACACCTCAGGAACACAAGGAGCAGTAATCTCCTGAGGCCAAGCCCGAAGCCCGAGCCTCACCCTAGTGCTCGCCCTCCCCTCAGCCTTCACGATGGGACACGGCCCCGCCGTTGACTCGGAGCCCCGAGTGTTGAGGACTCTATACCCGTGACCCTTGGCCCTGGATGTGGCCCCGACCAGACCCCAGCCCTAGGTGTGAGGCCAAAATGGATTCCGGACACCTGGGCCATGCCAGGCTAATGAGGGACGAAGAAGGGAAAGTGTGCGCATCGCAACCCCTGGCATAGTGCCGGACGCCAGGATTCTAATGAGAACCCTGCACCTCAGCAACACGAGAAGCAGCCCCCTGAGGCCAAGCCCGAAGCCCGAGCCCCACCCTACTGCTAGTCCCCCAGACTCGGCCCTCAGGAGAGGACACTGCCCCACAGATGACTTGGCCCCTAACGTCTTCAGTGCCAGAACCCAAACTCTACCCCGGATGTGGCTCCGACCAGACCCCCACCCCTGGACGGTTGTCCCACATGGATTTTGGACACTGGGGCGATGCCAGGCCGATCAGGCAAGAACCGAGAAGGAAACCCTGCGCCTTGCAGCCCCTGGGATGGTGCTGGAGACCATGATCCTCGTGAACAACCCACTAGACCCCAGGACCACGAGGAGCATCTCCCTGAGGCCACCTCGGAAGCCAGACGCTCCCCCTCCTGCTTGCCCTCCACGCATCCCTCAGGGCACTTCTGCGCACCACCAACGGCTAGGGGCCTCCCATATCCCGGATTCTCACCCTAGCAAGAGGCGTGCTTCCGGCCCTAACCTGGGCCTGCCAACTAAGTCTGCGGCTCCACGGTAATTGGGACACATCCTCCGGGGACAGGGACGCAAGCGGTGCCACTGGCAGCCACTGCGAGGGTCCGGATGGCAGGATTCCAGCGGAAACCTGACCCTCGAAGGCACCGTGTGCCTAGTCCCGGAAAGCAGCCCCTAACCCTGGCTTTCACACTATGTAGCTCCACCTCCAGCCAGGCCTCAGGACAGCTGTCCACACGGCCATCGTTAGACTCCCACCATCTCCCAGACCCCGTAACCCTAAACCCTAGCCCCCCGCTGTGGAACTCACTCTGCCCGGACCTGCGTTCGAGGGCGCAATGGATCTGGGTCACCTGACCGAGGCCGGACTATAATCAGTCAGGAACACAGAGGGAAACCGTGCCACTTCCCTCCTGGCGATAGAAAAGAGATAAGCCATCTCCATACTGCGTGTGAACGCGTAGGGAAAGTTCCATAGACCTAACTCTGAGAAACGTGCCGGGGTACGAGGCAGCTTTCAACTGACGCCTTCTCTCGTGAGCACAGAAGCGTTTTCATACGTATGCGTGGAAGCGTAAGGAAAGTGCCGTATACCTGCCTCTAAGAAGCAACCTCACTTTTACGAAACCGTCTTTCACCTAACATCCTTCTCCTTGAAGACAGGAGCATTTTGAATAGTCGCTGTGGAAGCACAAGGAACATGCCGTGCCCTGTACTCATCTCTGAGAAACAAGTCTGTGTGAAATGGATCTTTCAGCTAGCATATGGGCTCATGTGGTCAGTGGAGTTTCCAAATGTACGTGTGGAGGCATAAGGAGAGGGCCCTAGCCTTTACTCCAAGAAACAGCATTACGTAGGGAAACCGTCTTTGAGGCGAACACCTTTCCTGGGGTCTATAGCAGCGGTTTCCAAAGTGGGTGTGGAAGCATAACGCAAGGGTTATGGACGTAACTCTGAAAACAAGCTTGTGTAGGATGCATCTTCCCACTCACGCCTGGTCTCATGCTTCGGGAAGGGATACCTAATGCACGTGTGGAACCCTGGGGCAAGTACCATAGGCCTAAGTGTGAAAAGCAAGTCTGTGCAGAATGCAACGTTCGGCTCCCGTCTTGTTTCACCAACATAGAAGCCATTTCAAACGTGTGCGGGGGAGCCGAAGGAAAGTGCCATATATACTTACCTCTATGAAAAACCACTGTAGAAAACCCGTCCTTCCACTCACGGCTTTCCTGACGTTTTTCAAAAGTGTGTGTGGAAGCCCAAGGAAAAGCGTGATATGCTTGCTCTTAGAAAGAGGCCTGCGTGGAACGAACGCATCTTTCAACTCACAGCTCGTTTCTGGCTTACGGGAGGGTTTTCAAGGGTGTGTGCGGACGCCTAAGGAAAAAGTGCATAGACGTACCTCTCAGGAGAAAAAAACAAAAAACAAAAAACTTGGCGAGAAACCGTCTTTCAACGAACAACTTCTTTCCCGAAGGGAGAGAAGCATGTTCAACCGTGTGTGTGTGTGTGTGTGTGTGTGTGTGTGTGTGTG
>NW_025412886.1:2456-2733 GCF_002201575.2 Neomonachus schauinslandi
GCCATGCACTTAACACTGGAAAAGCAAGTCTGCGGACACGGCAGCTTTCCACTAACATCTTCTATCCTGGAAAGAGAATCATTTCCAAAATGGCTGTGGAAGCCTAATGAAAGGGCCGTACACTTTACTCCGAGAAACAAGGCTCTGCCGACTGGATCAGCCACCTCCCATCTTGTTCCAGGAAGTTAGAAGAGTTTCCCAAGGTACCTGTGGAAGCAGAAGGAAAGTGGCCTGTCCTTTACCCCAAGACACAGCCCTTAAGAGAAACACTCTTACA
>NW_025412887.1:0-2731 GCF_002201575.2 Neomonachus schauinslandi
ATTCTTACTATTATTTTAACAAATAGCTTAAGTATTTTATTTGTTTGCAACTAAGCTTGTTAACAGTATATAATGAAAATGTACAAAGAATAATGTTGCAGTTTTTGGTTAAATTTAAGTCAAAGACCTTCATTAATAAGGAATCTTTGAATAAGAATATTCCAGAATTTCTCTAAGCCATGTGATAAGAACACTGTCTCTGAATATTACCTTACTTTGAAGGTACTGGCATACACTTGAATTAAACTCAGAATTTTTCAAAATAAGCCCTAATTAATAAAACTGTTCTCTATTCAAATTAGGACAATTTTAATAGAACTTTCCTTTCTAGAAACAATAATAAAGGAAACAAGGTATTATGTAAAATGGGGTCCTGAACAAGTCACAGTCAAAAATAAATGTATACTTAACTGCCACCTCCTCAAAACAGAGGCTACTTTGTGTTGCACAGCCTCAGAAACAAGGTGCAGAGCAGTCCGTAAGCAACTTTGGGCAGGGGGTTGCCAAAACAAAGCTCAAGCCATTGAACATGCTCACTTCTTAGAAGAATTTGGGGGAGCCTGACCAAAGGGTCCAAATTCTGTTTTTAATAACTGATACAAAGGCAGAGGGGCTCCTCCCAAGTAGCAGTGCCACCAGGGGCTGGCCCAGCCCCACGCTCACCTGTGTCATGCTCCCAAGCAAACCCTGATGCTCCTGCTGCAGGGAGACCTTTTCTTCTTAGCGCTTCTGTGTCCAGGAGCTCTCTGTGTGAATGAGGTGAGCACAGACTCCACATGGGTATTTGAAGGCTTGGAATCAAAGTATTTTTCAACATGGCTAGGCAGAGTCCATGTGTCAAACGGCCCGTCTCCAGTTTGTCCTAATTCCTCACGACGCATTTGTAGACCTAGGACCACAGACTTTTGCTACATCCTCATAATCGCCCCTAATGACCAGGCTAATTTATGATTCATATTCTGTGCCTGGAAACAGTCCCTGTATTTAACAATAACACCTACAACATAAAACAATCCACCGTGACAACTTATATGGTCACAAAACATTAATGATCTTCTGTAGACCAAGCAAATGTTTTTAACTATAATTGTCGTGCATCAAATTCACAGCCAGAACCCCCAAGATCAAAAAAATATTTGCACAATATACATAATAACTTAAAATACACACACACACACACACACAAACATATACACACACAGTCACACACACTTCTTACAGAACCGTGGTTGGGGAAACCCCATTTGTTGAGTGCCACTGAGGGCATATTTTGCTAAACTGCTGCTCCAGGTATTTTTGTTTGGAAAATCTATCACAGTAGGGCACAGCTGTTTATTGGATGAGCAGAAAAGAAAGATATGCTTGTGGCAACCAGAAAGTTTTAAGGTCTTCCAACTTGCATGAAATGCACCTGAAGAAACGTTTCCATGTTCGCAGGATGCCAAGTTGGAGCTGAAATGTGGTAACAAACCAGTTGCAAAAAGTGTACAGCAGCCATCTCTTGAGGTCAAACCTGGTACCCAGATATGCAAGAAAGCTTCAGGACACATAGCTTGTTGTCCTTGTCCCATATCGTCACATAATCTGATCATATGTGCATTTCACAAGAGGTTCATATTGTTCTGCTAGTTTGGTATTGAGGATTTGCTCATACTCCTCCCGAATTTTCTCTTCAGAGTCTTTTAAGAGATGCTCACATATTATTCTGACTTGTCGGAGGGGAAAAGAGGGCTGGTCCTTCTTCATCCCGGAGGAACCTGGAGAACTAGGGGCTGTGAGTGCTGAGGAATGAGGCTGACTTTCCGAAGTACAAGCTTCACTCTGATTCAGAACAGCTTCTAAATGTCTCCACCTCTGATAAGGACTATATTCTTGTTTTATGTTCTGAAAAGTTTGTTCTAGTGTTGGAAGGCATGATTGTTGTGGGGCAGGGTGGGGTGCTGCAGAGTCAGTGGTGGGGTCTGCTCTGGAGAAGCGGTGGCATCTCTGTGTCCGGGGGGCCTGACCTGGAGTGGGGCTGGGCAGAGGGGTGCAGCACCGCCACTTTGGGGAAGCAGGACTCCACAGCCCGGGCTCGAACTCCCTGGGCTGTTTCAATGTCGCCCCACACACCATGCCTGAGGGGACAGGGACCAGGGGCAGACGTGGAGGTAACTGCAGCCCCACCTCCGGCTCCTCAGCAGAGCTCACAAGCCAGGACGGCTCCAATCCTGAGGCATACGTTATTTGTAAAAAAAAATCGATATGCTGCATTTATTAAAATGAAAATCTTATGATCTCTGACAGGAAAAACTCAAAAATAAACAGCAAGCTCCAGACTCAGAAAATCTTGAAAAAAGGATGTCTTTACAAAAGATACATGTGAAAAACAATTGTGTTCTAAATATACAAAGAACACTTGAAATCTACAATGAAGAAAATAACTTAATTAAGAAAACAGACTGAGTCCTATAATAGAACCATCACTACAGAAGATAGATTGCAGGGGAAGAGCAAGATGGCAGAGGTATAGGAGGCCTAAATTTCTTCTGGTCCTAGGAATTAAGCTAGATAGTGATCAAACCATTCTGAACATCTATGAACTCAACAGGATGTCGAAGAGAAGAATAGCAGCAACTCTCTGAACAGAAAAGCGACCAGAAAAGCCTCTCCCTGGAACTAAAGTGTCACATATTGACTCCAAGCCTTCCTGTAACAGGCTAGGACTTAGCTGGGGAGGGTTGTTGAGGAT
>NW_025412888.1:0-2728 GCF_002201575.2 Neomonachus schauinslandi
CGGCTCAGGTCATGATCCTGGAGTCCCGGGATCGAGTCCCACATTGGAGATATAATCAGAATATAATGGGTACTCAATGCAAAAGAGATTCTTCATTTCTGACCTTGAAGATGGAGTTAATGACAAGAAGTGTGGGTAGCCTCTAGGAGCTGAGCGTAGCCTTGACCAACAGGCAGCAAGGGAATGAATTCTGACAGCAACCTGAATGAGGATAGGGAAGGGCCAGTCAATGGAGGAGGCAGCATGGCCTCTTCAAGCACAGAGTATCCTTTCCTCTTCAGACACAGCCTCAAACCAACCCAGGAGAGTGAAGTATCACCATATCAACTAGAGGCTGGAGAGTACCTGAACCGGAAGAACCTGTTAACCTTCTGGAGCGAGAATCTCAAAAGGCCTCAGAGCCAATAGTTGGACATCCTACAGGTGGAGCTGGTGGAAGAGGAGGAGGCTTCCCTCAGTGCCACATGGAGAGATACAGGAGATAACAAAGATCTGCTTACGTCCGGGGAAGCTGTCACCTGTGAGTGGCTCCCTGCAGGAATTCAAGTGAGTGAAACCTGGGCCAGAGGCAAATGTGTGTAGGCGTTCTGGTAAAAGTTAACTACTCCTGTGTCTACACCTCCCAGAGCTCCTTATGTGTCCAGAACTCCTTCTTCCTTTGGAGAGTCATCAGAACTATCATATTAACGCCACCTGGCAACCCATTCTCAAGTGATGCTAGAAAAGAAATGCCTCATGGTTCCCACAGCAGTTCTGCTTGCCAGCTCGCCCTTGGGGATTTGGGAGCCAGTGACCAGGGAGGAGCACATACAACAAGTCCCACACATTTTCAGGTATCAAGGCAACCCCACCCAGGGCAGAGGGTTGGAGCATATCCTAAGCTGAAAAAAAGCTCCAGGGCTCATGTGGTTCTCAGTCTCTCTTCCTGGGACACTCATGGTAGCTGGCCCCAAGTAGTGGAGAAGAACTGAGACAGAGCCCTGTTGCTCAGGTCTGGGATAGCAATGCCCCTGTCTGATGTTCCATGTCCATACAAAGTATTCCATGCATATGACAAATTTATGAATATAAATTAATTTCTCTTTCTTCTGTCTTGTTGGTGTATAGAAATGCCACCGATTTCTGTGCATTGATTTTATAGCCTGCCACTTTACTGAATTCCTGTATGAGTTCTAGCAGTTTTGGGTGGAGTCTTCTAGGTTTTCCACATAAAGTATCATATCATCTGAAAAGAGTGAGAGTTTGACTTCTTCTTTCCTGATTCGGATGCCTTTTATTTCTTTTTGTTGTCTGATTTCTGTGGCTAAGACTTCTAGTACTATGTTGAATAGCAGTGGTGATAGTGGACATCCCTGCCGCGTGCCTGACCTTAGGGGGAAAGCTCTCAGTTTTTCCCCATTGAGAATGATATTTGCTGTGGGTTTTTCATAGATGGCTTTCATGATATTGAGGTATGTACCCTCTATGCCTATACTCTGAAGAGTTTTGATCAAGAAAGGATGCTGTACTTTGTCAAATGCTTTTTCTGCATCTATTGAGAGGATCATATGGTTCTTGTTCTTTCTTTTATTAATGTATCCTATCACATTGATTGATTTGCGGATGTTGAACCAACCTTGCAGCACAGGAATGCCACCGATTTCTGTGCATTGGTTGTGGTGAATAATCTTTTAATGTACTGTTGGATCCTATTGGCTAGTATTTTGGGGAGAATTTTTGCATCCATGTTCATCAGGGATATTGGTTTGTAATTCTCCTTTTTGATGGGGTCTTTGTCTGATATTGGGGTCAAGGTAATGGTGGCCTCATAAAATGAGTTTGGAAGTTTTCCTTCCATTTCTATTTTTTGGAACAGTTTCAGAAGAATAGGTATTAATTCTTCTTTAAATGTCTGGTAGAATTCCCCTGGGAAGCCATCTGGCCCTGGGCTCTTGTTTGTTGGGAGATTTTTGATTATTGCTTCAATTTCTTTAGTGGTTATAGGTCTGTTCAGGTTTTCTATTTCTTCCTGGTTCAGTTTTGGTAGTTGATACATCTCTAGGAATGCATCCATTTCTTCCAGATTATCTAATTTGCTGGCATAGAGTTGCTCATAATATGTTCTTATAATTGTTTGTATTTCTTTGGTGTTGGCTGTGATCTCTCCTCTTTCATTCATGATTTTATTTATTTGGGTCATTTCTCTTTTCTTTTTGATAAGTCTGGCCAGGGGTTTATCAATCTTATTAATTCTTTCCAAGAACCAGCTCCTAGTTTTGTTGATCTGTTCTACTGTTCTTTTGGTTTCTATTTCATTGATTTCTGCTCTGATCTTTATTATTTCTCTTCTCCTGCTGGGTTTAGGCATTATTTGCTGATCTTTCTCCAGCTCCTCTAGGTGTAGGGTTAGGCTGTGTATTTTAGACCTTTCTTGTTTCTTGAGAAAGGCTTGTATTACAATATACTTTCCTCTTAGGACCGCCTTTGCTTCATCCCAAAGATTTTGAATAGTTGTGTTTTCATTTTCATTTGTTTCCATTCTTTTTTTTAATTTTTCTTTAATTTCCTGGTTGACCCATTCATTCTTCAGTAGGATGCTCTTTAGCCTCCATGTATTTAAGTTCTTTCTGACTTTCCTCTTGTGATTGAGTTCTAGTTTCAAAGCATTGTGGTCTGAAAATAGGCAGGGAATGATCCCAATCTTTTGGTACCAGTTGAGACCTGATTTGTAACCTAGGATGTGATCTAG
>NW_025412889.1:0-2728 GCF_002201575.2 Neomonachus schauinslandi
CGGCTCAGGTCATGATCCTGGAGTCCCGGGATCGAGTCCCACATTGGAGATATAATCAGAATATAATGGGTACTCAATGCAAAAGAGATTCTTCATTTCTGACCTTGAAGATGGAGTTAATGACAAGAAGTGTGGGTAGCCTCTAGGAGCTGAGCGTAGCCTTGACCAACAGGCAGCAAGGGAATGAATTCTGACAGCAACCTGAATGAGGATAGGGAAGGGCCAGTCAATGGAGGAGGCAGCATGGCCTCTTCAAGCACAGAGTATCCTTTCCTCTTCAGACACAGCCTCAAACCAACCCAGGAGAGTGAAGTATCACCATATCAACTAGAGGCTGGAGAGTACCTGAACCGGAAGAACCTGTTAACCTTCTGGAGCGAGAATCTCAAAAGGCCTCAGAGCCAATAGTTGGACATCCTACAGGTGGAGCTGGTGGAAGAGGAGGAGGCTTCCCTCAGTGCCACATGGAGAGATACAGGAGATAACAAAGATCTGCTTACGTCCGGGGAAGCTGTCACCTGTGAGTGGCTCCCTGCAGGAATTCAAGTGAGTGAAACCTGGGCCAGAGGCAAATGTGTGTAGGCGTTCTGGTAAAAGTTAACTACTCCTGTGTCTACACCTCCCAGAGCTCCTTATGTGTCCAGAACTCCTTCTTCCTTTGGAGAGTCATCAGAACTATCATATTAACGCCACCTGGCAACCCATTCTCAAGTGATGCTAGAAAAGAAATGCCTCATGGTTCCCACAGCAGTTCTGCTTGCCAGCTCGCCCTTGGGGATTTGGGAGCCAGTGACCAGGGAGGAGCACATACAACAAGTCCCACACATTTTCAGGTATCAAGGCAACCCCACCCAGGGCAGAGGGTTGGAGCATATCCTAAGCTGAAAAAAAGCTCCAGGGCTCATGTGGTTCTCAGTCTCTCTTCCTGGGACACTCATGGTAGCTGGCCCCAAGTAGTGGAGAAGAACTGAGACAGAGCCCTGTTGCTCAGGTCTGGGATAGCAATGCCCCTGTCTGATGTTCCATGTCCATACAAAGTATTCCATGCATATGACAAATTTATGAATATAAATTAATTTCTCTTTCTTCTGTCTTGTTGGTGTATAGAAATGCCACCGATTTCTGTGCATTGATTTTATAGCCTGCCACTTTACTGAATTCCTGTATGAGTTCTAGCAGTTTTGGGTGGAGTCTTCTAGGTTTTCCACATAAAGTATCATATCATCTGAAAAGAGTGAGAGTTTGACTTCTTCTTTCCTGATTCGGATGCCTTTTATTTCTTTTTGTTGTCTGATTTCTGTGGCTAAGACTTCTAGTACTATGTTGAATAGCAGTGGTGATAGTGGACATCCCTGCCGCGTGCCTGACCTTAGGGGGAAAGCTCTCAGTTTTTCCCCATTGAGAATGATATTTGCTGTGGGTTTTTCATAGATGGCTTTCATGATATTGAGGTATGTACCCTCTATGCCTATACTCTGAAGAGTTTTGATCAAGAAAGGATGCTGTACTTTGTCAAATGCTTTTTCTGCATCTATTGAGAGGATCATATGGTTCTTGTTCTTTCTTTTATTAATGTATCCTATCACATTGATTGATTTGCGGATGTTGAACCAACCTTGCAGCACAGGAATGCCACCGATTTCTGTGCATTGGTTGTGGTGAATAATCTTTTAATGTACTGTTGGATCCTATTGGCTAGTATTTTGGGGAGAATTTTTGCATCCATGTTCATCAGGGATATTGGTTTGTAATTCTCCTTTTTGATGGGGTCTTTGTCTGATATTGGGGTCAAGGTAATGGTGGCCTCATAAAATGAGTTTGGAAGTTTTCCTTCCATTTCTATTTTTTGGAACAGTTTCAGAAGAATAGGTATTAATTCTTCTTTAAATGTCTGGTAGAATTCCCCTGGGAAGCCATCTGGCCCTGGGCTCTTGTTTGTTGGGAGATTTTTGATTATTGCTTCAATTTCTTTAGTGGTTATAGGTCTGTTCAGGTTTTCTATTTCTTCCTGGTTCAGTTTTGGTAGTTGATACATCTCTAGGAATGCATCCATTTCTTCCAGATTATCTAATTTGCTGGCATAGAGTTGCTCATAATATGTTCTTATAATTGTTTGTATTTCTTTGGTGTTGGCTGTGATCTCTCCTCTTTCATTCATGATTTTATTTATTTGGGTCATTTCTCTTTTCTTTTTGATAAGTCTGGCCAGGGGTTTATCAATCTTATTAATTCTTTCCAAGAACCAGCTCCTAGTTTTGTTGATCTGTTCTACTGTTCTTTTGGTTTCTATTTCATTGATTTCTGCTCTGATCTTTATTATTTCTCTTCTCCTGCTGGGTTTAGGCATTATTTGCTGATCTTTCTCCAGCTCCTCTAGGTGTAGGGTTAGGCTGTGTATTTTAGACCTTTCTTGTTTCTTGAGAAAGGCTTGTATTACAATATACTTTCCTCTTAGGACCGCCTTTGCTTCATCCCAAAGATTTTGAATAGTTGTGTTTTCATTTTCATTTGTTTCCATTCTTTTTTTTAATTTTTCTTTAATTTCCTGGTTGACCCATTCATTCTTCAGTAGGATGCTCTTTAGCCTCCATGTATTTAAGTTCTTTCTGACTTTCCTCTTGTGATTGAGTTCTAGTTTCAAAGCATTGTGGTCTGAAAATAGGCAGGGAATGATCCCAATCTTTTGGTACCAGTTGAGACCTGATTTGTAACCTAGGATGTGATCTAG
>NW_025412890.1:0-2725 GCF_002201575.2 Neomonachus schauinslandi
CTCTCTCGCTCACTCTCTCTGACAAATAAATAAAATCTTTAAAAAATCATTAATTAAAACAGCAGAATTTTCCAAAATTTGAAAAAGGGCTTTCTAAATTTGGTATTCATATCCATGCTTTCCTACCTAACATTCCCCACCCCACCCCATCTGACCAGCAGATACAAAGAAATAAAAAGACAAAGACACAAAATTTGTCCTCGTCTGTCGTTACCACCTGGATTTTGCAAAAACAACCAGATTTAAAGGATGTGACATTGTGGTGCTCCAGGAACAAATAGACGTTTCCCTCTTCCTGCACTGAGCTATTTTTTTCCCCAACTGCCTTTTACAATTCTTTTTTTCATTTGGATCCTAGGGTTATCAAAAAAGTGACAGTGTTCATTAAAATATATGAACCAAAGTTCACCACAACACAAAAAGAACAGAGTGAAACTGATGTTAGTGTAGAATTTGGGGAAATGAGTAATGCTCCCCAAATTCCACATTCATGGTTATCATAAACTTTTATAGCTAGAGGGTATAAAAGTAATTATCAACTTTAATCCCATTTTCCACTGATCAATGGGAGTGAAACCAAAAAAGGTTAAATGATTTGTCCAAAGTTCCTAAAGTGGCATTACCTAGCATCTTATGGCACCAAAAGAGATGATACAATTCTTTAATGCTGAATCAGGTAAGTTATCAAACAAATTCATTAAACTAATCAGATACATTAAAAGTATGACACTGGCACAGTAATTTAATATCTTAATTGGGGACAAGGTGCTTAGCTACTTTTTCTTTTGAAGGAGGATATCTCTAGATTTTTGTCTATTTTTAAAACTCAATTCACCTCAAAAGTCAGTTTTCTCCCTTCGAGTTAAATACTGAGGGCTTCTGAAGGTTTATGCTACCTACATTATAAAAATCATACATGTCAAAATGTACCATATTTTATTAAACATAATATGAATGTTTGACTCAACAGAAACATGTGAGAATGGTGACCAAAAAAAAAAAAGTGGAGGGGGGCACCTGGGTGCCTCAGTCAGTTGGGCCTCTGACTCTTGATTTTGGCTCAGCTCATGATCTCAGGGTTGTGGGATTGAGCCTCGCATCAGGCTCCATGCTCAGTGGGGAGTCTACTTCTCTCCCTCTCTCTCTCTCCCTCTCTCTCTCCCTTTGTCCCTCCCCTTGCTCATGCTCACTAAGTAAATAAATAAATCTTAAAAAAAGAGTCTGTTTAAAAAACATGTGGAGGAAAAAAGTGATAATACAAATATTTGTTATTAAAAATATCTCAAAGTGGTCCTGTTGGAATTCTAAGTTCCAAGAGTGAGTACAAAGCAGAAAAGATTGCACATACTGAAACAATAAATAGGTTTAACTGAAATACTTGTTTATATCCTTTCTCTTAGTCATTGCTTCTTTCCCATTTTATTGTTTATGGAAATGCAATTTATATTTAAGCCAATAGATAAAAATAAAAACCCTAGAGATGGGGCACCTGGATGGCTCAGCGGTTAAGCGTCTGCCTTCAGCTCAGGTCATGATCCCAGGGGCCTGGGATGGAGCCCCATGTCAGGCTCCCTGCTCAGCAGAGAGTCTGCTTCTCCCTTTCTCTCTCCCTCTGCCTCTCCCCTGGCTCATGCTCGTGTACACACGTGTGCTCTCTATCAAATAAATAAATAAATAAATAAATAAATCTTAAAAAAAAACCCACTAGAGATTATTATATATTTTTTTAAAGATTTACTTATTTTAGAGAGAGAGAGAGAGACAGAGAGAGCATGAGCAGGAAGGTCAGAGGGAGAAGGAGAGAGAAACTAAAGCACACTCCACGCTGAGCACAGAGCCCAACGTGGGGCTCAATCTCATGAACCTGAGATCACAACCCAAGCCAAAACCAAGAGTCAGATGCTCGACTGTGCCACCCAGATGTGTCAAGATAATTGCATTTTTAAATTTTGTTTTTTAATTTTATTTATTTATTTGACAGAGAGAGACACAGCGAGAGAGGGAACACAAGCAGGGGGAGTGGGAGAGGGAGAAGCAGGCTTCCCGCTGAGCAGGGAGCCCGATGCGGGGCTCGATCTTATGACCCCAGGATCATGACCTGAGCCCAAGGCAGATGCTTATCGATTGAGCCACCCAGGTGCCCCGATAATTGCATTTTTTAAGGGATTTTCTTTACGGTTACTCTGGTTCATGAGGTCACATGGTGCATAGCTAAATTAGTTTCCCAGTTCATATGCCACTTGGGAGACTTACAGAGAAACTTAAGGAAAACCAATCATAAGAATGTTTTCCTGCACTCCTATCATTTAGATAGCAGAAATAATCTATTTCCGAACACAATTACGTATTTAGACAACCCCATGTTATACACGAACTTTTTCCCTAAGTGGAAAATCAAAATGACTCAGATAATTGATAAAGAGAAAAAACAAAAGAGCAGCAGCAAAGTGAACCTCTACCTCTTTTTGAAGTTGAACTTTCTTTTTTTCCAAATGCAGGATGTCTATCTGTAACATGCCTATCTCGTTCTTAAACTTTTGAACATCTTGCTGTAATTCTTCTTTTAGACATACTTCCGATGTTCTGTAAGTACATGGTGGAGAAGAACTCACATTTTCTAATTCAGGCTCCATCCTTTTGTCAAAATGACTTTCTGAATCACTAGACTGAGGTATACTTCCAATGTCTAATTTAGAATTAGTGCTATTTTGGTTCATACTTTTTG
>NW_025412891.1:0-2723 GCF_002201575.2 Neomonachus schauinslandi
TGCCTTTCTTTATGCTTGCTAAACTGTGGCAATCAGTATTTGACAAAGTATTTGAAAAAGTATTACTTTCTTTCAATTTATGTGTATAATCTATTCAAATGACCACTAGGTTGTAAATAGAGCTTTTATGTATTTCTTTCTTTTGAGAAAATTACTGAGACCCCAAGGGAGCTGTGTACCAAGAAAGTCTGGGATCCTTTGATCAAAGCTAATCATGTTTTTTCAATCCTGCTTCCTGCTTCCCTAGCTTCCTTGCATCTAAAGGTGACCGTATGACCCAATTCCAGGCTAAGCATAAATGCACATGGAGGTGAGAGAGGAATGACAGTGCTGAGAGAGCATTTGCATTCCAGATTAAAGGGGACAATGCGGGGCGCCTGGGTGGCTCAGTTGGTTAAGCAACTGCCTTCAGCTCAGGTCATGATCCTGGAGTCCCGGGATCGAGTCCCGCATCGGGCTCCCTGCTCTGCAGGGAGTCTGCTTCTCCCTCTGACCCTCCTCCCTCTCATGCTCTCTGTCTCTCATTCCCTCTGTCTCAAATAAATAAATAAAATCTTTAAAAAAAAAGGGGGGGACAATGCAACAACTCTTAGTTGTCCTTCAAGAGTCCAATTCCTTTAGTAATACAATCCTACAAGTTACAGGTACAGACCACATATTCTAGCCTCCTTTCCAGCTACATGTGACCAACTGACTAAGCTCTGACCAAAGGTACATGAGCAGAAGAGATACATGCAAATTCTGGATCATACTCCTAAAAAGAATGGGCATGCCTTCTACTTCTGTCCCCTTTCTTGCCAGGGCCCAGGAAATTAAACAATTATCCCCAAATGCACACGGATAATATCAAGCAGCATTCTGAGATAAGAATTTTAGGCCTCCTTATTTCTAATCCACTGCTTTTTCTGTATACTATACTCACTGAGGCCTTAGAAATCTCTGTTATAATTCTATCTGCTATATTTGATATGTTAATATGATGAAGTCTTTTTGATATATTTTTTATTCAAAATAACAAGATAAATTCACATTATTATAAATGCATAGACCATAGCATTTTGGTTAATAAGTAAGATTTAGTTAGTGGGTCAGCCAAGTTTCTTAACCTGTACAGCTAAGAACTAGACCCTAACTCATGCATGGTAGGTTCCCTCTAGAAGGGGCAGGTCACATGGGATTTGGACAGCTCCTACGGCTAGGAAGATCTGCAAGGCAGAAGTTTAGCCATTGCTCTGTGAATTAGGATTTCTTTCAATCAGGGGTGGGAAGATGAAAAAGTGATTGCTTTTTATTCTATAGAATGCAGGGAGTCCTAGTTCTAGTTTATGTAAAGTAGCTGAAGTAAACATGACAAACAGAGACACAAAGACAAATGGACACTTAAGGACAGACATGAATCACAAGATTGTAAAATAGCAAAAGAATTCATTAAAAGATTAGCAAGAGCTCAGACATGACATCTGAGACAGTTGACTTTGTAACTGTAACTAAGTCATTGGGAGTTTTTTAAGAAAGCACATAGAGGGATTTCAAAACATAATAAAATTCTATTTCTTTAAAAACATATAACTATTTCTTTTACCATCTGCCATGCTCAGATTCACACCACATACAAAATTATTTAATTCCTCAAGATATAAAAAATAATGGTTGAATTCCTAAAAAGATGGTAATGACTGAAGATATCTACAAAGCATACCTATGTCCAAACTACTCCAGGTCGTCTACAAGACCTCAGACAGAACTTTAGAGTGCTTGCAAAGCCATAGTCACTGACTTATAATATTGTGGTGACCCAGGGATCCTTATGTTTCATGGCACCATCCGTGATGGCTTCTCCCATGAGACCTAACACCCATAGCTTTTGGCTGTGCCAGTGTGATGAGCATTGCATTCTTTCAGTGCATATACCACAGCTTCGTTGGACTAACCACCCTTAGGAAGAACCTAGGAGAATATAAAGAGGAAGATGATGATCACCAACATTTTAGAAGGGGTATGTTCTTAATATCGTTTTCCACAAACTTTGGGTCCCTAATATCATGTGTGGATGACTTCTTTGTGTAATTAAAACTTAAAAAAAAAATAAGGTTGAAAATGAATGTATGGTGAGTTTATCTAACATCTAACTGAAGAAACAGGGACATCCTGCCTGTATCTGTGTAAGATAAACATACAAAGAAAATACACATCAGGCTCAATGAAGCCAATGTAGGAAAAATACAAAGGCGCATTAAAAAGAGACACTTTAAGCAAAAAGTGGCTCATTTGTTTAGGTTGTAATAGTCTTAGTGACTCATTTCTGAAAATGGCTTAGTGCATGTGCATTCACTCTCCCAAGTGTGAAGCAACCCCACTAGAATGGAAAAAGGAAGAAAAGTTCAGTAATTAGGTTAAGCAGCAAGAGTATTAAGAAGCTGGAAATCTGATCTACTGAACCTTAATTTTCTGTGCTGTCTTTAGTCGTCATTCTCTTTCCAATCCTGTGGATGGGCCTAGACATACTAACACTTCCTATGTTTTGAGAGAGGGGATTCCAGAAGATGGCCTCATTTGTTAATTTAAAAAATTATTTTGTAGCGGGGCGCCTGGGTGGCTCAGTTGGTTAAACGACTGCCTTCGGCTCAGGTCATGATCCTGGAGCCCCGGGATCGAGTCCTGCATCAGGCTCCCTGCTCAGCGGGGAGTCTGCTTCTCCCTCTTACCCTCCTCCCTCTCATGCT
>NW_025412892.1:0-2723 GCF_002201575.2 Neomonachus schauinslandi
TGCCTTTCTTTATGCTTGCTAAACTGTGGCAATCAGTATTTGACAAAGTATTTGAAAAAGTATTACTTTCTTTCAATTTATGTGTATAATCTATTCAAATGACCACTAGGTTGTAAATAGAGCTTTTATGTATTTCTTTCTTTTGAGAAAATTACTGAGACCCCAAGGGAGCTGTGTACCAAGAAAGTCTGGGATCCTTTGATCAAAGCTAATCATGTTTTTTCAATCCTGCTTCCTGCTTCCCTAGCTTCCTTGCATCTAAAGGTGACCGTATGACCCAATTCCAGGCTAAGCATAAATGCACATGGAGGTGAGAGAGGAATGACAGTGCTGAGAGAGCATTTGCATTCCAGATTAAAGGGGACAATGCGGGGCGCCTGGGTGGCTCAGTTGGTTAAGCAACTGCCTTCAGCTCAGGTCATGATCCTGGAGTCCCGGGATCGAGTCCCGCATCGGGCTCCCTGCTCTGCAGGGAGTCTGCTTCTCCCTCTGACCCTCCTCCCTCTCATGCTCTCTGTCTCTCATTCCCTCTGTCTCAAATAAATAAATAAAATCTTTAAAAAAAAAGGGGGGGACAATGCAACAACTCTTAGTTGTCCTTCAAGAGTCCAATTCCTTTAGTAATACAATCCTACAAGTTACAGGTACAGACCACATATTCTAGCCTCCTTTCCAGCTACATGTGACCAACTGACTAAGCTCTGACCAAAGGTACATGAGCAGAAGAGATACATGCAAATTCTGGATCATACTCCTAAAAAGAATGGGCATGCCTTCTACTTCTGTCCCCTTTCTTGCCAGGGCCCAGGAAATTAAACAATTATCCCCAAATGCACACGGATAATATCAAGCAGCATTCTGAGATAAGAATTTTAGGCCTCCTTATTTCTAATCCACTGCTTTTTCTGTATACTATACTCACTGAGGCCTTAGAAATCTCTGTTATAATTCTATCTGCTATATTTGATATGTTAATATGATGAAGTCTTTTTGATATATTTTTTATTCAAAATAACAAGATAAATTCACATTATTATAAATGCATAGACCATAGCATTTTGGTTAATAAGTAAGATTTAGTTAGTGGGTCAGCCAAGTTTCTTAACCTGTACAGCTAAGAACTAGACCCTAACTCATGCATGGTAGGTTCCCTCTAGAAGGGGCAGGTCACATGGGATTTGGACAGCTCCTACGGCTAGGAAGATCTGCAAGGCAGAAGTTTAGCCATTGCTCTGTGAATTAGGATTTCTTTCAATCAGGGGTGGGAAGATGAAAAAGTGATTGCTTTTTATTCTATAGAATGCAGGGAGTCCTAGTTCTAGTTTATGTAAAGTAGCTGAAGTAAACATGACAAACAGAGACACAAAGACAAATGGACACTTAAGGACAGACATGAATCACAAGATTGTAAAATAGCAAAAGAATTCATTAAAAGATTAGCAAGAGCTCAGACATGACATCTGAGACAGTTGACTTTGTAACTGTAACTAAGTCATTGGGAGTTTTTTAAGAAAGCACATAGAGGGATTTCAAAACATAATAAAATTCTATTTCTTTAAAAACATATAACTATTTCTTTTACCATCTGCCATGCTCAGATTCACACCACATACAAAATTATTTAATTCCTCAAGATATAAAAAATAATGGTTGAATTCCTAAAAAGATGGTAATGACTGAAGATATCTACAAAGCATACCTATGTCCAAACTACTCCAGGTCGTCTACAAGACCTCAGACAGAACTTTAGAGTGCTTGCAAAGCCATAGTCACTGACTTATAATATTGTGGTGACCCAGGGATCCTTATGTTTCATGGCACCATCCGTGATGGCTTCTCCCATGAGACCTAACACCCATAGCTTTTGGCTGTGCCAGTGTGATGAGCATTGCATTCTTTCAGTGCATATACCACAGCTTCGTTGGACTAACCACCCTTAGGAAGAACCTAGGAGAATATAAAGAGGAAGATGATGATCACCAACATTTTAGAAGGGGTATGTTCTTAATATCGTTTTCCACAAACTTTGGGTCCCTAATATCATGTGTGGATGACTTCTTTGTGTAATTAAAACTTAAAAAAAAAATAAGGTTGAAAATGAATGTATGGTGAGTTTATCTAACATCTAACTGAAGAAACAGGGACATCCTGCCTGTATCTGTGTAAGATAAACATACAAAGAAAATACACATCAGGCTCAATGAAGCCAATGTAGGAAAAATACAAAGGCGCATTAAAAAGAGACACTTTAAGCAAAAAGTGGCTCATTTGTTTAGGTTGTAATAGTCTTAGTGACTCATTTCTGAAAATGGCTTAGTGCATGTGCATTCACTCTCCCAAGTGTGAAGCAACCCCACTAGAATGGAAAAAGGAAGAAAAGTTCAGTAATTAGGTTAAGCAGCAAGAGTATTAAGAAGCTGGAAATCTGATCTACTGAACCTTAATTTTCTGTGCTGTCTTTAGTCGTCATTCTCTTTCCAATCCTGTGGATGGGCCTAGACATACTAACACTTCCTATGTTTTGAGAGAGGGGATTCCAGAAGATGGCCTCATTTGTTAATTTAAAAAATTATTTTGTAGCGGGGCGCCTGGGTGGCTCAGTTGGTTAAACGACTGCCTTCGGCTCAGGTCATGATCCTGGAGCCCCGGGATCGAGTCCTGCATCAGGCTCCCTGCTCAGCGGGGAGTCTGCTTCTCCCTCTTACCCTCCTCCCTCTCATGCT
>NW_025412893.1:0-2722 GCF_002201575.2 Neomonachus schauinslandi
GCTGGCTGGGCCCGGCTCAGAGGTTTGAGCCGATGGCCTCAGTGCCCTCCAGCAGCCTCGACTGTCCAGAGCCAAGCCACTGAGCAAGAGGAATGCTCCATCCTCTCTTGGAGCCACACCCCTCATGCCAGCAGGCACACGCGGACTGGGAGGCTCTCAGCCGGGCAAAGGAAATCCTACAGCCAACACCTCCGCCTGAGATGATGGAAGGCTTACCGTCTTAGCGATGCATCCGCAGGGTGAGCACCCTGGGCTGGACAACACTTCTTATGGCCAGCCAGCCAACCTCCGCACATCCAAGGATAGGAAAGCCTTCTTCTCTGGGCCAACAGCGAGCCCGGCGTGGACACCGAACCTGAGAAGTGGGGACAAAGGGCACGCACGTGTGACAAAAGGATCCAGGTGCTGAGGTCGCCAGACCGCTCAGAATGCATCCGGGGGGCAGCCTCGCATCTGCCTGTCCTGTCCCTCTCTCCCCCAGGCAGGGCTGGGTGCCCTTGGGCAAGAGGCCCCGTGGCAACTCTCCAGGGCCATGGGCACGAGAGTCTGTGTGGCCGTGGGAGTCAGTTTGGGACTGTGTGTGAGTGTGCGGAAGGGGAGTTTGGGTGGGTGTGGACGTGGGATTGTAACTCTCTGTAGTTTGTGTCTGCTTCGTGTGGGCATGGGTGTGTGGGGGGCGGGTCTGTGCTATCTGGTGGGTGGTGGGCACGCGTATTGTTGGTCAAGTGTGGAGGCCCTAGTTCCTGAAAGAACCTTCCCAGTACGTGGAAACCTGGCCTCACATCCTGCCATGCAACGTCACAAGATCAGTGCCACTGAATCTCCAGTCGCCCGTTTGACCCTTTGGGGTGTCTGAAAATGGCCCGAGGCTCCCTGTCTCAAAGTCACACTGGCAAAGCACGGCACGCTGTCTACACCTGCACCCGCTTCCGACCTGGGACGTGACGTCAACGTGGACTCGGTCAACCCGCTAGCTGTCCCAAAGTGACTGCACCTCAGTGTCCACCGGCAAAACCCAAGGGCCCACGGGAATGCTGGCCGCCCTGGGATGCAGGGGGAAGCCCGATGAAGACCAATGCACTAGGGAGGGGAGTGGCCCTGGAATCCAGGCCAGGCACTGTGGCTTGCGTACTTGGCCCAACCGCCCTCGCGAGACAGGCAACTCAGCCCTTGGCAAGCGGTGCCCTGCCCCACCGAGGGCCAGTGTACCAGCGGACTGAACCCAGGGCCCCTTCCCACTGAGGGCACTGGCGGGTCCACGGCCAGCGGCTTCGTGGGCCCTGCCTCCGAGCAAATGAATAGTCATCGGCAACCCTGTCCACGGCCGCGTCTTCATGTCTGCACTGACACATCCACCAGCCAGCGTTGTCCACCTGGACTCACACGTCTGGTGCAGGGATCTTCAGCGAGGACACCCACAAGGGCTGTGGACGGTACAGTCCACCACCCTGTGGGATGCAAGGAAGGGCCCCTCGCTTGACACAGGAACAGCACCATGGTCTCTGTGGATCACAATGGTGACAGACATGACAAAAGGAAGACAGCTCCATAGGCCAAGGAGAGCTGTGCGTTTGACCAGCTCCCCAAGTGGCCAGGGCGCTGCTCCTGGCTGCCATCGGTGCACTCGCTGCCTGCCCTGCCCTGCCTGGCACACAGGGTAGCAAGGAGAGGTCTCGGTCCCGCCCCCCAAAGCAGGATTAGGGGTCCCCTGGCTCCCAGTCAAAGGGACCCTCCCAGGAACACACCTTCACCTCAGGGGCCACGGGCCCAGGGAGACAAGGTCTCCCCATCTCTGTGTGGCTAAGCAAGGTGCCACAGGCGCAGCCAGTCTATGCATCGTCGCCTACGCACCCCTTCGAGACTCAGGGAAGACCCCCATAGCGCGCCTCTCCTTGGACCCAGAGAACGCAGGGGCACACCGGTCAGGGACTGCAGTGCTGGACCGAGACACCTTGAAGCCGGGTCGGTGGCCAACAGGTGGCCTCCACGACGTGGACAGGGAGGGGGTAGGGTGCCCACAACCCAGAAAACCATGACCGGATTTCTCGGATCACAACCAGCAGCTCAGGCCATGCGCCTTCCCAGAGTCACTGCGGCAACGGTCCTGCCCGGTCCACGCCATTCCTGGCCAGGGCAAGAGCCAGCACCGAGGTGCCATTTGCACCCTACACCGACAGCACAGGAGGCCCCACATGGCCTTTGTGGGCGTCCACTGGGAGACACTCAGGTGCTGTCGAGTGCAGCGGCCTCGCCTCGAGCCTCTACCCTCGGGCTCCTACACCGAGGGGTGCTCCACGGACGTCACCAGTCCAAAGCGCACAGGAGGGATTGCCGCTTCCCCGACCCGGGGCTCTCCTCTGCACCCATGGGAGCTGCCACGACCAGGCTCCACCGCACACACCTCCAGGACCTCTGCCTGAAGCGCCACCCTGGCGCACTCTGCTCTGGGGCACGCACTCTGAGGGCCTGTGCCAACGCCACGCAATGGGACTCCTACGGCAGGCATACCAGCTGCCTGACACGCCACCAAAGCCCGGCCATGGCCCTGAGGACCTCCACACCGTGAACACTCAGCTAAGGAGGGGAAACGCCTCGTGGACCCAGGGCCCTCCACTAGGCTCTCTGATGCAGAGGCCCTTGGGAGCTGTGGGTGCTGGTGCTGGTGCTGGTGGTCAGTGCTGGTGGTGCCTGCGACAGTGTGACCGAGGGGAAGCTGTCCCTC
>NW_025412894.1:0-2722 GCF_002201575.2 Neomonachus schauinslandi
GCTGGCTGGGCCCGGCTCAGAGGTTTGAGCCGATGGCCTCAGTGCCCTCCAGCAGCCTCGACTGTCCAGAGCCAAGCCACTGAGCAAGAGGAATGCTCCATCCTCTCTTGGAGCCACACCCCTCATGCCAGCAGGCACACGCGGACTGGGAGGCTCTCAGCCGGGCAAAGGAAATCCTACAGCCAACACCTCCGCCTGAGATGATGGAAGGCTTACCGTCTTAGCGATGCATCCGCAGGGTGAGCACCCTGGGCTGGACAACACTTCTTATGGCCAGCCAGCCAACCTCCGCACATCCAAGGATAGGAAAGCCTTCTTCTCTGGGCCAACAGCGAGCCCGGCGTGGACACCGAACCTGAGAAGTGGGGACAAAGGGCACGCACGTGTGACAAAAGGATCCAGGTGCTGAGGTCGCCAGACCGCTCAGAATGCATCCGGGGGGCAGCCTCGCATCTGCCTGTCCTGTCCCTCTCTCCCCCAGGCAGGGCTGGGTGCCCTTGGGCAAGAGGCCCCGTGGCAACTCTCCAGGGCCATGGGCACGAGAGTCTGTGTGGCCGTGGGAGTCAGTTTGGGACTGTGTGTGAGTGTGCGGAAGGGGAGTTTGGGTGGGTGTGGACGTGGGATTGTAACTCTCTGTAGTTTGTGTCTGCTTCGTGTGGGCATGGGTGTGTGGGGGGCGGGTCTGTGCTATCTGGTGGGTGGTGGGCACGCGTATTGTTGGTCAAGTGTGGAGGCCCTAGTTCCTGAAAGAACCTTCCCAGTACGTGGAAACCTGGCCTCACATCCTGCCATGCAACGTCACAAGATCAGTGCCACTGAATCTCCAGTCGCCCGTTTGACCCTTTGGGGTGTCTGAAAATGGCCCGAGGCTCCCTGTCTCAAAGTCACACTGGCAAAGCACGGCACGCTGTCTACACCTGCACCCGCTTCCGACCTGGGACGTGACGTCAACGTGGACTCGGTCAACCCGCTAGCTGTCCCAAAGTGACTGCACCTCAGTGTCCACCGGCAAAACCCAAGGGCCCACGGGAATGCTGGCCGCCCTGGGATGCAGGGGGAAGCCCGATGAAGACCAATGCACTAGGGAGGGGAGTGGCCCTGGAATCCAGGCCAGGCACTGTGGCTTGCGTACTTGGCCCAACCGCCCTCGCGAGACAGGCAACTCAGCCCTTGGCAAGCGGTGCCCTGCCCCACCGAGGGCCAGTGTACCAGCGGACTGAACCCAGGGCCCCTTCCCACTGAGGGCACTGGCGGGTCCACGGCCAGCGGCTTCGTGGGCCCTGCCTCCGAGCAAATGAATAGTCATCGGCAACCCTGTCCACGGCCGCGTCTTCATGTCTGCACTGACACATCCACCAGCCAGCGTTGTCCACCTGGACTCACACGTCTGGTGCAGGGATCTTCAGCGAGGACACCCACAAGGGCTGTGGACGGTACAGTCCACCACCCTGTGGGATGCAAGGAAGGGCCCCTCGCTTGACACAGGAACAGCACCATGGTCTCTGTGGATCACAATGGTGACAGACATGACAAAAGGAAGACAGCTCCATAGGCCAAGGAGAGCTGTGCGTTTGACCAGCTCCCCAAGTGGCCAGGGCGCTGCTCCTGGCTGCCATCGGTGCACTCGCTGCCTGCCCTGCCCTGCCTGGCACACAGGGTAGCAAGGAGAGGTCTCGGTCCCGCCCCCCAAAGCAGGATTAGGGGTCCCCTGGCTCCCAGTCAAAGGGACCCTCCCAGGAACACACCTTCACCTCAGGGGCCACGGGCCCAGGGAGACAAGGTCTCCCCATCTCTGTGTGGCTAAGCAAGGTGCCACAGGCGCAGCCAGTCTATGCATCGTCGCCTACGCACCCCTTCGAGACTCAGGGAAGACCCCCATAGCGCGCCTCTCCTTGGACCCAGAGAACGCAGGGGCACACCGGTCAGGGACTGCAGTGCTGGACCGAGACACCTTGAAGCCGGGTCGGTGGCCAACAGGTGGCCTCCACGACGTGGACAGGGAGGGGGTAGGGTGCCCACAACCCAGAAAACCATGACCGGATTTCTCGGATCACAACCAGCAGCTCAGGCCATGCGCCTTCCCAGAGTCACTGCGGCAACGGTCCTGCCCGGTCCACGCCATTCCTGGCCAGGGCAAGAGCCAGCACCGAGGTGCCATTTGCACCCTACACCGACAGCACAGGAGGCCCCACATGGCCTTTGTGGGCGTCCACTGGGAGACACTCAGGTGCTGTCGAGTGCAGCGGCCTCGCCTCGAGCCTCTACCCTCGGGCTCCTACACCGAGGGGTGCTCCACGGACGTCACCAGTCCAAAGCGCACAGGAGGGATTGCCGCTTCCCCGACCCGGGGCTCTCCTCTGCACCCATGGGAGCTGCCACGACCAGGCTCCACCGCACACACCTCCAGGACCTCTGCCTGAAGCGCCACCCTGGCGCACTCTGCTCTGGGGCACGCACTCTGAGGGCCTGTGCCAACGCCACGCAATGGGACTCCTACGGCAGGCATACCAGCTGCCTGACACGCCACCAAAGCCCGGCCATGGCCCTGAGGACCTCCACACCGTGAACACTCAGCTAAGGAGGGGAAACGCCTCGTGGACCCAGGGCCCTCCACTAGGCTCTCTGATGCAGAGGCCCTTGGGAGCTGTGGGTGCTGGTGCTGGTGCTGGTGGTCAGTGCTGGTGGTGCCTGCGACAGTGTGACCGAGGGGAAGCTGTCCCTC
>NW_025412895.1:0-2718 GCF_002201575.2 Neomonachus schauinslandi
CTGACGTCCCAGATGGCTCAGGGTGTGTAGAGAGCACAGTGTGGCCAGTGAGGAGACTGTCTGCAGAAGTGCGCTCACCTTCTCTCCTGGAACCCAGAGAGGGAGGAGACAGAAGGAATTGTCTTGGTTGTGAACTACTGAGCTAGGTGACTCATTTCTTTTCTCCCTACCCATCACACTTTCTCTTCATACCCATCACACTTTCATAAAAAAAGTTAGTGAATTTTTACCTGGTTGCTTTGGGTGAGGTGTACTGAATGTCAAAATTCACAAAATAGCTTTTCTGGCTCCTCTCCCTTCTCAGTCATGGACCCTGGGTTGGCCGCTGCCCCCATTTCTCCAGTGTTTCCTTCCCAGACAGCCTGGTCCTCTCCTTCTTGCAGGTGGTTATGAAGGTCCTGCCCCTTTCTCCCTCCTCTCTGTTCACAGTGCACCTGTGGGCCTAGGTGGGGAAAGGGAAGGGGTGGACTGTACATTCTTGGTTATCTGCACAGCTGAATGGATGATGCAGACTGAGGAGAAAAGGGGTCACAGTGTCATCTGACCTTGACTAGCTGATGTAGGGGCTATCGGTTTATGACTGGGGGGTCCAAATTTATATTTTAACCTCAGATGTTATTTTCAAAATGGGTCTGTAATTGCAACAAGGCTGACCAGTCCATGAATTAACCTGTCATAACTCACACCCAAGCACTACTCACACATCCCATGTGAGAATTACTCTACAGCGATTCATGCCCTGTTGCCCTATAGCTTAATTAGTACATGACGCTACATGAGTTAGATGAACCCAAGTTGGAATATATCAAGTGGTATGTTAAAAAGCAGAATGTTGGGAGCCATTGGCCCTTTTACTGGAGGGAAGGCAATACTGATTTTCCTCTGATGTCTTTGGTGTCAGTTTCTATGATATTTGAAACTGCAACAACTTCTGAGCTTTAGTTGCTTGGTTGAACACCATTGTTCAGTAAATATTTATTGTTTACTTAGGGATTATGGAGGGATAGCCCATAACAGAAAAAATATGAAACAGTAGATTTGAAGCCTGAGCAACAGAACTTGGCAGCCCCAACCCAACTCAGCTTAACTCAGCCTCATTGAACCTGATCCCAGACTCTCCACTCCTGGGCTTGCTACAGATCTCTGATCCTAGAATCCTCTTCACTTCCAGCTAGAATGCTGTGTCAGGCCCTTCGCAGAATTTGTCAAAAGCTGGTACGCAGACGAATGTTGGAGGAAGACGTGAATGAGATGGCCCCTGCCAGAAGACTGACCACTCTGGATTTAGTGGCACTGGGTGTGGGCTGCACAGTGGGAGTAGGTGTGTTTGTCCTGGCTGGTGAGGTGGCTAGAGATATAACAGGACCATCCATTGTGATTTGTTTGTTGGTAGCCAGCCTATCTTCTATATTGGCTGGGCTGTGCTATGCAGAGTTTGGTGTCCAGGTTCCCTATGCTGGCTCTTCATATCTCTACACTTATGTCACTATGGGTGAACTCTGGGCTTTCATCACTGGCTGGAACCTTATCATCTTCTTTGTTGCTCATACAGCCACTGTGGCCCGGGCTTGGACCTTAGCTTTTGACAATCTGCTTGGGAACCAGATCTCTCAGACCCTGCATGAGAGCATCTCACGGAATATTCTCCAGGTCCTTGGAGAAATTCTAGGCTTCATTGTTGTGGGCCTTATGTTGTTGCTCATGGAATTGCTGACACTGAGGAATAGGTGGATTTTCCTGGTTTCCAAAGTGTTCACATTGGTGAAACTTTTGGTTCTCAGTTTTGTTATCATCTCTGGCTTCATGAAGGGGGACCTGCACAACTGGAAGCTCACAGAAGAGGACTACATAAAGGCTGGACTCAATGACACCTCTAGCGTGGGGCCTCTGGGCTCTGGAGGATTCATGCCTTTTGGCTTCAAGGGGATTCTCCGTGGAGTAGCTATCTGTTTCTATGCATTTATTGGTTTCAGCATTATTATTACCAGAGTTGAAGAAGTCCAGAATCCCAGGCGTTCCATCCCCATGGGAATTGTGATTTCACTGCTCATCTGCTTTTTGGTGTATTTTGGAGTCTCTGCGGCACTTACACTCATGGTGCCTTACTACCAGCTTCGACCTGGGAGCACCTTGCCTGAGGCATTTCTCCATATTGGCTGGGCAACTGCCTACTATATTGTAACTTTTGTATTCCTCTGTAGTCTTTCTGTCAGCATCTTTGGCTTTGTGTTCCCCATTCGTAATCTGATATACATGATGGCACAGGACGGCCTCCTGTTCCCTGTCCTTGCCAGAATCCAAACCAGCACATACATGCCTAATGTGTCCACTGTAATCTTGGGCATTATCATAGGAATCATGGCATTCTTCTTTGGACTCACTGATCTTCTCGATCTCATGTCAGTTGGGGCCCTGCTAGCTTACTCCCTGATGGCTCTTTGTGTTCTCATCCTCAGGTATCAGCCTGAAAGGAGGAATGGGGTAAAAGAAGCACAGGTGCAAGAGGGGAACAGACCTGCAGCTGAGGCGCTGACTCTACAGGGACTATTCTTTCCAGGCAGCCCCACCCCCACTCCACTCTCTGGCCGGGTTGTCGTTGTTTGCTCCTCACTGCTTGTTCTGCTGCTGACTCTTCTCTGCCTGGTGCTGGCCCAGTGGCCAGGTCTGCTCCCTGGAGACCCAGCGCCGATCACAGTGGTTGTGCTGCTCCTGGTGCTC
>NW_025412896.1:0-2717 GCF_002201575.2 Neomonachus schauinslandi
TCCCGCCCTCCTCCCTCCCTCCCTCCCGGCCGCGGAGCAGCATGGCGGAGCCCGGGCAGCGGCCGCGCGGCCACCCGCCGCCCCTCTGAGCCCGGCTCTGGGGCAGCCGGGCGCCCCAGACCCGACCCCCGCCCCGCCGCGCCCGCCGCCGCACTTGTCCCACCGCGCGCCCCCTGGAGCGCCGCGCACCCCTGGGACCCTTGCGCGCTCGGCTCCCCCGCGTAACCCGGGACCCCGCGCGCCCTGGGAGCCCGGTACCGCCCCGGGACCCCGCGCGCCCCTGGACCGCGACGCAGCTCCGGGACGTCGGCGCGCTCCGGGACCCGCGCGCTCTCAGAACCGCGGGCTCGGCCAACGGGGCTGCGCGCCTGGGGAGGGGCCCCGCCCCAGAGGGTCCCCCCTCTTCCAGCAGACGGAGCCGCGCCCCAGAGGGACCCCCCAGGTCCGGCAGGGACACCCAGCCCCGCCCCAGAGGGCTCCCAGCATCCCGCCGCTGGAGCCCCGCGCCCCAGAGGAACCTCCGTGCCCAGCTGGGCGCTCCCCGCCCCGCCGAGGGGGCGCCGCCCAAGAGGGTCTCCGCGCCCCGCGGGCCCCGGCAGGATGCACGCCGCCCTGGCGGGGCCGCTGCTCGCCGCCCTTCTCGCCACCGCCCGCGCCCTCCCGCAGCCCCCGGACGGAGGACAGTGCCGGCCGCCCGGATCGGTGAGCGAGCGCCTGCCCGGCCACTCTCCCGGCCGCCCAGCCACTCCAACCCGCGGGGACGAGGGCTGCTGGTGGTGGGGCGGAGGGGTCCCTGCCTTCCGCACCCACCTCAGCCCACCCGCTCCATCTCCGCTCGCCGGGCGCTGCTGCCTCGGGCGCCCTTCCCCGGCTCCTGCCGCCCGCCCGGCTCCAGCTCCGTGCGGAGAGCCGAGATGGGGCGCTCCCTCTCCAGCTCCTTCTCCACACGCTGACGCTCTCGGGCTCTCCTCGACTTTCGGTCCTGGTCCTGCTTGGACGTTTCCTCCCTGTGCCCCTTTGACTCGCTTCTTTCTTACTTTGTCCTTGTCTCTACCCTTCTGCTTGCTCTCTGCCCACTTCCGACTCTGTTTCTACCATTCCTTGCCCTTCTCTGTTCTGACTTCCATCAGACCTTCCCTCTCTCCCATTCCCACTCTGTCCCCCTGGCAGGCTTCCCTCTCCCCTGTCCTCCCACTCTAACCTAAGGCAAACTTTCTCCCTGGTGCTGGTTCCCTCCTCTCTCTCCCTCTCCAGCCCAGTCCCCAGCACCCAATCTCCCAACTGCCCCCATTTCACAAAAAGGGGAAAGATTCCAGAGGAGAGGAAAAGGAAGTGCCAGGGCATGCTGGCCTAATATCTCCTTGGGGGTTGAATAATTACTGGTTCTCTTAATTTTCCTTCTCAACTGAGAATCCCTTGATTTCTCTCAGTCTCCCTCCCTCAAAGTGTAAATGAATGCATTGAAAATAACACTTATTTGGAGGCCAGGGAACAGGAAAAGGTTTTGTAGGGTCCTCACTCACTGCCGGCTTAGCAGGGAGTTAGTTGACCTTGGGCAAGGTGCACCTCCAGCGTCCTGATTTCTGCGGGAGCGGGGAGGTCGGTGGCCAGCTGGGAGCTCAGAGCGAGTCAAGCTCCAATATGCCGGCATTCACGATTTTTGGTTGTTAGTAAAATAAGGTACTGTTCCCCCACCCACCCCATCACACACTTTTCATTTGTGCTGGAATCAGGCGGAAAAATTTTGAGTAGACCTCGAGCTTGCAAGTGGTCAGTGGCCCGTCCAGGGGCTTCTCTGGTTGGAAAAAGACTTTGCCTGAGAGAAATGATAGTCTCTTTCTCATGCCCCTTAAGCCCTGGTCCTATGCTAGACCTGGAGAAAGGACCCCTGTGTCCATGCCCCTCCTCCCCCCTACAAACGATCCTCCTCAGAGCTTGGGTCATAGAAGACGACAGAGGTGGGGTTAGAGACCAGGTACAGCGTTTTAGGGGAGGAGCCTGAAGCCCCAGAGTGTGTACCTTTCTTGGGACTAATTCCGGGGAATCTTCCCCTCCCAAACCAGGGCCCTGAGGCCGTATTTAACCTGCAGCTTTTCAAGCCGTTTCTCATCTGTGGCAGAGCTAGTAGCTGGCCCCCCAGACCTGCCCTCCAACAAGAGCGCCGTGTCCACCCCGGTGAATGGGAAGTAGCTGTTTAAATAGGTGTGCTATTTTTAATAGGTGTTCTGCTTTCAAAGTGCTCTTGGCATGTATCTTCTAATGGCTGGATTTAAAAGTTATATGACTTCCTCCCTTCTTGCCAGAGCAGGACTCTTGCTCCTCCCTCTCCCCCACCGTCCGCACGAAACACCACCGGTGAAGGTTTGGCTTGGCCGAGCTTGAATATTCTCAGGTGCTGTGGAGTCCGTCCCTGGAACTCGCAGGGCAAGCTAATCCTAACGAGAGCGTCCTTCATTGCCTACTGCCTCTGTGCCTGGCACTGCTCTTAGGGCTTCCTTACATATACTGTGTCTTTTCATCCTCCCCTGACGTGGCTGCTCTCACCCCCATTTCACAGATGGGGAAACTGAGTCTGTGGGCAGCAGAACAGTGTGCTTAAGATCATCCAGCTACGACAGGGCAAAGGCAGGATTTGAATGCGGGTCCTTCAGCTTCCCAAGTCGTCGCTCTTGCCCCAACCCCACGTAGGCCTCTGCCTCCCACCCCCAGCCCCACCC
>NW_025412897.1:0-2716 GCF_002201575.2 Neomonachus schauinslandi
ATGTATTAAAGACCTAAATGTAAGACCTTTTTTGTTTTGTTTTATTTTATAGAAGAAAACATAGGTAGAATTCTCCTTGACATTGGTCCTAGAGATGCTATTTTGGATATGATTTCAAACGCAAGGGAAACAAAATAAAATATAAACATATGGAGCTACATCAAACTAAGAAGCTTTCCTGCACAGCAAAAGAAAGCATTAACAAAATGGAAAGCAACCTAAGGAATGGAAGGAGATAGTCTAAAAAAATATATCTGATGAGGGGTTAATATTCAATGTGTACAAAGAACTCATACAAATTATTAACAAAACAATCTGATTTAAAAATGGTCAATAGAGAGGCACCTGGGTGGCTCAGTTGGTTAAGCATCTACCTTTGGTTCAGGCATAATCTCGGGTTCCTGGGATTGAACCCTGTGCTGGGCTCCCCATTCAGCGGGGAGTCTGCTTGTCCTCCTTCTGCCCTTCCCTCCCTTTTGTGCATGACAAATGTAATAAAATTTCTATTATAGGAGTCCCAGAAGAAGAGGAGAGAGAAAGGGGGGCAGAACATTCATCTGAAGAAATAATAGCTGAAAACTTCCTTAAAATGGGAAAGGATACAGACATCTAGATTCAGGAGGCACAGAGAACTCCCACCAAAATCAACAAAACATATTGTAATCAAGACATATTGTGAATAAATTTGCAAAACATAGCAATTAAAAAAATCTTAAAAGCAGCAAGACAAAAGAGGTCATTAACTTACAAAGGAAGACCCATAACCCTAGCTGCAGATTTTTCAACAGAAACATGCCAAGCCAAAAGGAAGTGGTATGATATATCCAACCACAAGATCTAACAAATGTAAATACCGATACCCATAACTTAGGAGCAGTCAAACGTATAAATTAATTAGTAAGCACCTTAAAGAATCTCACTGATAATAATACAATAATAGTGGTGGACATTAACACTCTACTCATAGCAAAGGATGAATTATCTAAGCAGAAGATAACCAAGAATACAAGGGCTTTGAATGACACACTGGACCAGCTGCACTTAATAGATATATTCAGAGCGTTTCATCCTAAAGCAGCAGAAATTACATTCTTCTTGAGTACGCATGGAACATTCTCCAGAATGGATTACATACTTGGTCATAAGTCAGGCTTCAACTTCTTGAAAAAGTTTGAGATCATGCCATGCATATTTTCAGACCACAAGGTGATGAAACTTGAAGTCAAACACAAGAAAAAATAGAAGGACCACAAACACATGGAGGTTAAAAACGTCCTACTGCAGAATTAATGGGTCAAATACAATTAAAGAATTTAAAAAATACATGGAAGAAAATGGAAATGAAAACATGACAGTCGAGAATAATTGGGATGCAGCAATGACAGTGCTTTGAGGGAAGTATATAGCAATACAGGCCGCCCTCAAGAAGCAAGAAAAGTATCAAATGCACAACCTAAGCTTACACCGAGAGAATGTGGAGAAAAAATGAAAAATAAAGTCTAAATCCAGCAGGAAATGAGAAATAATAAAGATTAGAGCAGAAATCAATGATAAAGAAATTAAAACAAAACAAAACAAAACCAAAAAAAAACACTAGAACAGATCAATGAAATTAGGAGCTGGTTCTTTGAAAGAATTAATAAGATTGCTAAAGCTCAAGTAAGACTTATCAAAAGGAAAGGGAAAGGACCCAAATAAATAAACACCTAAATGAAAGAGGAGAGCTCACAACGAACACCCAATTAATGCAAACAGATATGAGAAAATATGACCAATTATATCTTCACAAATTGGGCAATCTGGAAGAAATGGATACATTCCTAGAAACATAAACTACTAAAACTGAATCAGGCAGTTATAGAAAACCTGAACAGCACCCAAACCAGTACAAAGTATTCAATTAATAATCAAAAATCTCCCAACACACGAGTGTCCAGGGCCAGATGGCTTCCTAGGGGAATTCTACCAAACATTTAAAGAAGAATTAATACCTATATTTCTGAAACTGTTAGAAAAAATAGAAATGGAAGGAAAATACCAGAATCATTCTATGAGGCCAGCATTACCTTGATCCCAAAACCAGACAAGGACCACCATTAAAAGGAGAATTACAGGCCAGTATCCCTGTTGAACAAGGATGCATATATTCTCACCAAGATACTGCCAATAAGATCCAACACAGTTAAAGGATTATTTACCACGACCAAGTGGGATTTATTCCTGGGCTGCAAGCGTGGTTCAACCTCTGCAAATCAATGTGAAACACCACATAAAAAAGAAAGGACAAGAACCACAGGACCCTCTCAATAGATGCAGAAAATCATGCCACAAAATACAACATCATTTCATGAAAAAAACTCCACCATGTAGAGAGAGGGGGAACATAACATCATAAAGGCCATATAGGAAAGACCCAAAGGAAATGTCACCCTCAAAAGGGAAAAACAGAGATTTTCCCCTATGTGCAAGAACACGGCAGGCATGTCCACTCTCACCACTGCTGTTCAACATAGTACAGGAAGTCCTAGCCTCAGCAATCAGACAACAAAAATAATATAAGGCATCCAAATCAGCAAAGAAGAAGTCCAACTCTCATTCTTTGTAATCCATCTCTCTGTTTCCCCGGTTACCATCAAAACCATATGTTCACCCTGCCTGTGTCCAAGCGTTTTTAGCTCAGGCATGGGACTGAGTTCCAAAACTCCAATGTTCAGCA
>NW_025412898.1:0-2715 GCF_002201575.2 Neomonachus schauinslandi
GCTGGTAGGACAGTTTGATAGGTTCTATAGAAGTGAAACATAAACCCTATAACCTAGCAAGCACTCTCCTGGACCTTCATCCCAGAAATGAAAATTTAAGATCCCATGACTCACTGTGCACAATAGTTCACTGCAGGTTTATTTGTGATAGACGAAAGACTAGAAACAAACAAAGGGGTGAAGAGTGCCTCTGTGAAGAGACGTTTCTGAACTACTGGCAGCTTTCTGTGAATCTATAAGTCTACCCCTCTACCTCCCTAACTCTGTAGCAGGTGCTCCACCTGTCAGCACACCTCAGAATAGTCCCTAAGACAAGCAGTCCCACCCTGGCTCTCTGGATCTCCAAGTATCCCTAACAGCCCCAGAACCCTAAGATGTGGGTGTCAGGCAGCAGTGAAAGAAGCAGGACGGGTCTGGGGCTGGTCTGTTACTGGGCAGGTGCTGGGCTGTGATGCCCTGTGACCCTCAGGGGCCGAAAAGGCCAGGTGTGGGACAGAGACAGCACGCAGAATGTTGTCCACCCAGAGCAGATGTTTTGCCTTGGGAGACGAAAGGCCGGCACAAGGACCTGGCTCAGAGTCTCCTCCCCTTCTTCCCTCCCTCCCCTTGGCTGCATCTATCCCCTGTCCTTGAGGATCACCTCCGCAACCCCACCTTCTCTGGCCTCCTGCTAAAAAACCACCACCCCTACCAAGCTGCCCCCATTTTAGTGATGAAGGAAAGGGGATTCAAGAGGTGAGCAACTCTGGGGTACCAGCCACCCAGGAGCCTGATGTTTGTGGAAACCAGGGTATATTGAGCAGGGTGTGAGCAGCTAAGCACAGGAAGTTCCAAGTGCTGGGATCACATAAGCGACCCATATCCCCCTTACATCGAAGTGACCTGGACTCCACCAGCCTCCACACTGGCTCCTGAAAGCAGCACTGTCAAATTAGTTCAGACACCATCCATCTTAGAAGTCAAGCCTCCCACTTCCTAAGGCCCCCTGATGTTCACTTCTCAACCCCAGAAGGAGCTTCTTCATGGCTCCATCCATTTATGTCCAGCTGCTATGAGCACACTGCCTTGACTGAGCTCAGCCCAGGGGCCACAGCTGTAGGCTCTTCCCATGCAACATCAGCAGGAGCCACAGGTGGGCCCCAGCTCACAGGGATTTGCAACTCACCTGAGCTTCCAGCCCACATCCCTGGAGCTAAGAAGGAACAGCATTTCTCAGGATGGGCCATCCTAGAATCTCACCTTCCTACTCCCTTCTGACCCCCAGTGTCCAATTTATCATAGAATCTCGGCTCTCCCTCTTGGAAGCGGTCCCTTTCCTTCATACCCAAGCAGACCCTACAGTCTCCAAGGTGCACCTATTCCCACCTCTCTCGCACTGTGCCTTACTCTGTGCAAACAGCCAGGCACCTAAAGCACCCAGTGTGAATCCTGCATGTCTCCCCCAATTCCTGCAGTGTTTCTTTGGACAGAACAGAGCCCACCCTCCTGGCCCCTCACACCACTCTACCTACCGTCCAGACCCCACACCTTCTCACCGAGAGACAGGGAATGGTCCCATGCCTCTGGACTCCCTCACCCTGGTTCCCTGGCCTTGTAACATTTGCTCTTCAAGGGCCTGTATCACACAGGAACCTGTTGCGGAGAAACACCTGCTGTCATGGCCACAGTTTGAAGCCATAACATCAGTGTCCAACCTCAAGTGTAGCAACAATGTGCTGGGAGGTCTCAGCCAGAAATGCTTTATGCAGAAATACCTGGATATAGACATACTGCTTCTCCTTTTCTTCCAATAAGAACAGTGCTGACCTCAACAGCTGTGCTTGAGATCCAGAAATAAGTATGTCTGAATGTTTTGACGGGGCAGGCAGGTTAAGCTGTGTCAGCTGGGCATGATTCACCAACAATTTCTCAGAGCCATGGAGACCCCTGCCCAGCATCAGGAGAATGTGATGACTCATAAGGACAGTAGTGCCTGCAAGCCAGGCTGCACATTACAATCCCCCAAGGATGGTTCTCATAAATTACTCATTCAGAAGTGATCATTTTTTCAATTGTTTTTTTAAAAATAACTATTTTTTTATTAATTAAACTAATATTCACATTTGTACCAACCCCCAATCCTGGAGATGACCACACTTTTCCCAACTCCCCTTCTATGCTCTCCTGGGTGGGTGCACAGGCATCACCCTTTGTAAGGCAGAAACTTCCAGGAAGACTTTCATTCGAATGAAGATCCTCTCCACCTCATGGAGCTGTGCCTGCCTCTCACTGCACTGCTTGGCTTCTTGTTTTAAGACCTCCACCTCTCCCTTGAGGATGGAGCACCTCTCCTTCAACTGGAGGATCTCCAGACATTGTCTCCTGGGTCTCCTCTACAATGCCCTCCCATCCCCCCTTCTCCTTTCCTGCCCTGACTTTTAATACAAAGTCTTCAAACCACTGGACAGTATCATCTCCCAGGGCATGGTGCCATTTTCTTCTGTGGAGGAGAACTCCCCCCAAAATGAATAATGCACGGATAGCAGTCCACATGGTCATCAAGCTGAAGTAAATCCAAGGTGAGAAGGGACTCCAATGTCCCCTTGTCTGCAGAGTTGAAAGGCACACATTCAGAGGAATTTGGGTTAGGCTGCTGTCCCTGTGGCTCTGTAGCTCAGTGATAGGTTGAAATGGAGGAATCACAGTTTGAAGACTCCCAGGTTTCCATGGATCCAG
>NW_025412899.1:0-2715 GCF_002201575.2 Neomonachus schauinslandi
GTAGGACGTTTTTAACCTCCATGTGTTTGTGGTCCTTCTATTTTTTCTTGTGTTTGACTTCAAGTTTCATCATCTTGTGGTCTGAAAATATGCATGGCACCATCTCAAACTTTTTCAAGAAACTGAAGCCTGACTTATGACCAAGTATGTAATCCATTCTGGAGAATGTTCCATGTGTACACAAGAAAAATGTAATTTCTGTTGCTTCAAGATGAAATGCACTGAATATATCTATTAAGTGCAGCTGGTCCAGTGTGTCATTCGAAGCCCTTGTATCCTTGGTTATCTTCTGCTTAGATAATTCATCCTTTGCTATGAGTAGAGTGTTAATATCCACCACTATTATTGTATTATTATCAGTGAGATTCTTTAAGGTGATTAGTAATTAATTTATACATTTGACTGCTCCTAATTTATGGGCATCAATATTTAAATTTGTTAAATCTTCTGGTTGGATGACCCTTCTATGATGATATATTGTCCTTCTACATATCTTTTAATCGTTGTTTTAAAATCTAGCATAAGATTCCAGCTTTCTTTTGATGTCCATTAGCATGATAATTGGTTCTCACCCCCTCATTTTTAAATCTAGAGGTGTCTTTCTATCTAAAATGAATCTCTTATTGGCAGTATATTGATGAATCTTTTTTTTTTGTATAACTTTTTTTTAATCCATTCTGACACCTTCTGTCTTTTGATTGGACCATTTTATTCATTTATATTTATAGTAATTATTGAAATATATGAATTCAGTGCCATCGTGTTTCTTGTAATGTTGCTGTACCTGTGGATTTTCTCTGTTCCTTTCTGGTCTTTGTTACTTTCGGGATCTCTTTCTGGTCTATGTGTCATCCCCTTTAATATTTCCTGCAGGGCTGGATTGGTGTACATGAATTCCTTTAATTTTGTTTATCTGAAAGACAGCCTAGCTGGATATAGTATTCTTGGCTGCCTATTTCTCCAACATAGCACATTGAATATGGCAGTCCTTTCTGCCCTGCCAGGTCTCTGTGGACAGGTCTGCTACCAGCCTTATCTGTCAACCTTTGTAGTTTCAGAACATCTTGTCCCAAGCTCCTTTTAGGATTTTCTCTTTATCTTTGAAATTTGCAAGTTTCACTATAGTATGTCATGGTGTTGACTTATTTTTGTTGATTTTGAGGGGAGTTCTCTGTGCCTCTTGGCCTTGAATGCCTGTTTCTTTTCTTGCTTTAAGGAAGTTCTGAACTTTAATTTGTTCAAATAAACCTTCTGCCCCCTTTGCCTACTCCTCTTCTGGGGCTCCTTCAATACAGATATTATTTCACTTATGGAGTTGCTGAGTTCCCTACGTCTACCTTCATGATCTAATAGTTGTCTTTCCTATTTCAGTCGTGATAGTACGCATGTTCAGCTTCCTTATTTTCCATAACTTTGTCTTCTGTATCACTGATTTCCTCTTCTGTTTCGTTCATCCTCATTTTTATGGTCTGCACATGAGACTGCATCTCAGTAATAGCATTTTTATTTTCGGCCTGACTAGATTTTAGAATTTTATGTCTACAGTCAGGGATTCTCTTGCTCTTCTATGCTTTTTTCAAATCCAGCGAGTAGTTTTATAATCTTGGTTTGGAGTTCTAGTTCAGATATCTTATATCTGTATTGACTAAATCTGTGGCTACGTGTACTACCTCCTTTCTCTTGTGTTAAATTCCTCCATCTCCTCAAATTCACAACCTAAACTTATATCTAAAGGACATAGAAAAGGAACAGCACATAAAGCCTATAGGAAGCAGAAGAAGGGAAAGTTTTGGATCACAGATATATGATATAGAGAAAAAGAAAACAAAATAGTAGAAGAGATCAATGAAACTAAGCTGGTTCCTTCAAAGAATTAATAAAACAGATAAACACCAAGGCAGAATTCTCAAAATGAAAGAGAAAGGAATCAAATAAGCAAAATCATGAGTGAAAGAGGAGAGATCACAAACACCACCACAGAAACAAACAATTTTAAGAGAATGTTATGAACATTTATATGCCAACAAACTGGTCAATCTGGAAGAAATGAATAAATTCTTAGAAACATGCATACTATCAAGACTGAAATAGGAAGAAATAGGCAATTTGAACAGATCCAAAACCCACAAAGAAGTTGATTCAGTAATCAGAAATGTCCCAAAAAACAAAAGTCAAGGGCCAAATGGCTTCCTAGGGGAATTCTACCAGACATTTATAGAATAAGTCAATACCTTATTCTTCTCAAACTGTTCCAAAAAGTAGGCATGGAAGGAAAACTTCCAAATTCATTCTATGAGTGCAGCATTACCCTGACACCAAAACTAATAGACTAAACTAAAAAAAGAACAGGTCATTACCCCTGAGCACTATGCATGCAGATATTCTCAATAAGATACTAGCAAATCAAACCCAACAGTCCATTAAAAGAATTATTCACCATGAGCAAGTGAGACTTATTCCTGGCCTGCAAGGGTGGTCAATATTCAGAAATCTATCGAAGTGATACAGCAAAGTAATAAAAGAAAGGGTAAGAACCATATGATCCTTTCAGTAGGTGCAGAAAACAAAACAAAACAAAACATTTGAAAAAGTAGAGCATCCATTCTATGTAAAAGCCTTCAACAAAGTTGGGATAGATGGAACAAAGTCAACACTGCAAAAGCCATATATAAAGACCCATGGCCAATATCATCCCCCAAATGGGAAAACTGAGAG
>NW_025412900.1:0-2715 GCF_002201575.2 Neomonachus schauinslandi
CCCCGGGTGGAGTCTCCAAACCCAGCAGATCCCTGCGGTGCACTCCCTCCCGCACGGCTCCTCCCAGGGGAGGAAGGTGAGTCTCCCCGGATCTGCCGCTTGTTGGGTCCCTGCTGGAGGAGCAGTGGCCGGACTGTGCCGCGGATCACGGTTTATGGCAACCCCGAGCTGGGCTGCGCCTCTGCAGCCGGCTTCCCTGCTCCGATACCTGGGAGCTCTGCCACACTCAGGCACCCCCAGTCTTTCTGTGACCCGTGGGTCCTGAGACCACACTGTCCCGGAGGGTTCCACCCCCCGCTTCGCCACCAGAGTGACGTCCCTCAGCGGAGCCGACTTCTAAAAGTTCCGATTTTGTGCTCCGCGGCTCTATCACTTGCCAGAAGCGGCCGCCGGAGGCCCCTCCCCCGCCGTCTATCCTCCCGAATATCGCCTCGGATTCACTTCTCCGCACGTCCTACCTTCCAGAAAGTGGTCGCTTTTCTGATGAGAGAGTTGTTGCTCTTCTTTTCTTCGATCTCCTGTTGAGTTTGTAGGTGTTCAGAATGGTTTGATCCCTATCCAGCTGAATTCCTGAGAGGAGACGAAATCCAGGTCTCCTACTCCTCCGCCAATTTGCTCCGCCCCCCCTACATACTAAAAATATTTCTTTCTCCCAAAAAGCAAAATATTTACTGCTAATGGCTACCAATTAGTTGACATTATTCAAATGCTACATGGGATAGAAAGTAAAGTAAACTTACACTGTATTTAGTGTATAAGGGAAGTCAGTAACATAAAACTGATTCTTAATTTTTATAATCAGAGAAATAAATCACAAAGAATAGTTTGTAAAATGTAATACCACCAACTGAGTAAATATACTTCATAGATGACAAATACTGTGTTCCCAAGCTAACATTTTCTTACATTCTCCTGTTTACCATGTTTCAAAAGTTGAGTTTTTTAAACCTGTTATTTGGGATCTTGATGCTAATCAATGGTTACCCGAAGCTTACATGACATAACAACTTCTTGAGTATACTGTGAGTTTGGGATGGGTTTGTATTTATCTACATGTGCTTATTCTTGAAAGGAAGACAGAAAGGAACCAACAAAACATTAACAATGCCTAATAGGTTGTATTATGACCTATTAATAAAAAACATGATATTTATTTTGAGAAATTTAAAATTATTACAGGTTTAAGAAAATAACACCTGCAAAATGCTTAACATAGTGCTGACTTCTTATAAAGTGTTCAATAATCTGGGGGAATAAATATCTAAAAATTTGCAAAAGACATTGTAAGATGAAACATAATCAAAACGAAGACTGAGAGAACCAAGTTGAATAGGAAACATTAAAGAATTCATGAAATTTTTGGAAATAATGGGCACATGTGTTGTATGGTGAAAATAACTATTACAGTCTATCATTCCTTAAAAAAGATAAAGTGCTATAAAAAGGTATAAGAGTGAAAAGGAAATGATCAAGAAGTGGGACAGAGAATTGACTTTTTGATTAAGTGTACGAAAGTGTAACTAAGAAGAATGGAAACATTTGATGGACTTGTAAATGTGGGAAGCTAAGGCTTCAGCAAATAATTTCAGGGTCTGATATTTCCGTCACAATGGTGTTGAGTGCTGAGCTTGCCAGAGGGCTGTTGTGGTGAAGTCTCTAGCAGTTGGAGAGAGCAGGACACAAATGAGAACTGGCTTTAGAAAACCCAAAGGAACATACAACCAGAGCAGAAAGAGGATTACTGTTTCACAGGCTGCCTATGGTTATCCTTTGATTGCACTCATTTTGTTTGAACATTTCTGTAAACGCTTGTTTTTAATATCAAAACAGATTTCCCATTTATCATTTGAAATGTATCCTTTTACTGTGTTATTCTATAATAACTGAATGTGAAAACAGATACACCTATTTTAATCTTCTTCTAGTAAGCTGGAATCTCTATTTTTCACCTGATTTGTCACTGTTTACTTATGATACCACAAGCAAAGCTTCCTCAGACTACAAAGGAGGAAGCCAACATGTTTCTGTTCTTAATAATTACAGACTGCAGGGGAAGGGCACCCAAAATCATCAAGACTTGAAATGTAGTTTCAGTATACTCTATGTTTATGCTGGAGTGAACTGATAAGCAAACTGGAAAAAGATCATGTTATGGAGAAAAATGTTACAAAAGAAAAAGCAATTGAATTTAGATGTATTTTAAAGAAACCAGAGATTGAGCGGCTCTCAATCTAATAAACTATAAAACTTGGGAATTTATTATCCAACATCTCTTTCAGATATCTGTAGGGAATGATAGATTATTAGTAGTCATGGATTTTCACTTAACTGAGATTATAGTAGTTTAGAGGATGGATTTTTTTTTAAAGACTTTATTTATTCATTTGAGACACAGAGATACAGAGAGAGAGAGAGCATGAGCAGGGAGAGAGGCAGAGGGAGAGGGAGAAGCAGGCTCCCTGCCGAGCCAGGAGCCCAATGTGGGGCTCGATCCCAGGACCCTGGGATCATGACGTGAGCTGAAGGCAGACGCTTACCCATCTGAGCCACCCAGGTGCCCTAGAGGATGGATTTAAATATCTCATTAAGAACAGTTTCTATTTAGAACCCCGAAGCTTAGTGTCCGTTACAGAGATTATATTTAGAATCTTAGTATTTGATGGGGACAGTCCTAGTGGTCTTGATGGTTTTTTAGTTCTTTTCTTTTCTTTTTTT
>NW_025412901.1:0-2714 GCF_002201575.2 Neomonachus schauinslandi
TGTGGACATTGCTGCTATAAACATCGGGGTGCACGTACCCCTTCGGATCCCTACTTTTGTATCTTTGGGGTAAATACCCAGTAGTGCAATTGCTGGATCATATGGTAGCTCTATTTTCAACTTTTTGAGGAACCTCCATACAGTTTTCCAGAGTGGCTGCACCAGCTTGCATTCCCACCAACAGTGTAGGAGGGTTCCCCTTTCTCCGCATCCCCGCCAACATCTGTCATTTCCTGACTTGTTAATTTTAGCCATTCTGACAGGTGTGAGGTGGTATCTCATTGAGGTTTTGATTTGGATTTCCCTGATGCCGAGCGATACTGAGCACTTTTTCATGTGTCTGTTGGCCATTTGGATGTCTTCTTTGGAAAAATGTCTTTTCATGTCTTCTGCCCATTTCTTGATTGGATTCTTTGTTCTTTGGGTGTTGAGTTTGATGAGTTCTTTATAGATTTTGGATACTAGCCCTTTATCTGATATGTCATTTGCAAATATCTTCTCCCATTCTGTTGGTTGTCTTTTGGTTTTGTTGACTGTTTCCTTTGCTTTGCAAAAGCTTTTTATCTTGATGAAGTCCCAATAGTTCATTTTTGCCCTTGCCTCCCTTGCCTTTGGCGATGTTTCTAGGAAGAAGTTGCTTCGGCTGAGGTCAAAGAGGTTGCTGCCTGTGTTCTCCTTTAGGATTTTGATGGACTCCTGTCTCACATTGAGGTCTTTCAACCATTTGGAGTCTATTTTTGTGTGTGGTGTAAGGAAATGGTCCAGTTTCATTCTTCTGCATGTGGCTATCCAATTTTCCCAACACCATTTGTTGAAGAGACTGTCTTTGTTCCATTGGACATTCTTTCCTGCTTTGTCAAAGATGAGTTGACCATAGAGTTGAGGGTCCATTTCTGGGCTCTCTATTCTGTTCCATTGATCTATGTGTCTGTTTTTGTGCCAGTACCATGCTGTCTTGATGATGACAGCTTTGTAATAGAGCTGGAAGTCCGGAATTGTGATGCCGCCGGCTTTGCTTTTCTTTTTCAACATTCCTCTGGCTATGCGGGGTCTTTTCTGCTTCCATACAAATTTTAGGATTATTTGTTCCATTTCTTTGAAAAAAGTGGATGGTATTTTGATGGGGATTGCATTGAATGTGTAGATTGCTCTAGGTAGCATTGACATCTTCACAATATTTGTTCTTCCAATCCATGAGCATGGAATGTTTTTCCATTTCTTTGTGTCTTCCTCAATTTCTTTCATGAGTATTTTATAGTTTTCTGAGTACAGATCCTTTGTCTCTTTGGTTAGATTTATTCCTAGGTATCTTATGGTTTTGGGTGCAATTGTAAATGGGATCGACTCCTTAATTTCTCTTTCTTCTGTCTTGTTGTTGGTGTATAGGAATGCCACTGACTTCTGTGCATTGATTTTATATCCTGCCACTTGACTGAATTCCTGTATGAGTTCTAGCAGTTTTGGGGTGGAGTCTTTTGGGTTTTCCACATAAAGTATCATATCATCTGCAAAGAGTGAGAGTTTGACTTCTTCCTTGCCAATTTGGATGCCTTTGATTTCTTTTTGTTGTCTGATTGCTGTGGCTAGGACTTCCAATACTATGTTGAATAGCAGTGGTGATAGTGGACATCCCTGCCGCGTTCCTGACCTTAGGGGGAAAGCTCTCAGTTTTTCCCCATTGAGAATGATATTCGCTGTAGGTTTTTCATAGATGGCTTTTATGATATTGAGGTATGTACCCTCTATGCCTATACTCTGAAGAGTTTTGATCAAGAAAGGATGCTGTACTTTGTCAAATGCTTTTTCTGCATCTATTGAGAGGATCATATGATTCTTGTTCTTTCTTTTGTTAATGTATTGTATCACATTGATTGATTTGCGGATGTTGAACCAACCTTGCAGCCCAGGGATAAATCCCACTTGGTCATGGTGAATAATCCTTTTAATGTACTGTTGGATCCTATTGGCTAGTATTTTGGTGAGAATTTTTGCATCCATGTTCATCAGGGATATTGGTCTGTAATTCTCCTTTTTGATGGGGTCTTTGTCTGGTTTTGGGATCAAGGTGATGCTGGCCTCATAAAATGAGTTGGGAAGTTTTCCTTCCATTTCTATTTTTTGGAACAGTTTCAGAAGAATAGGTATTAATTCTTCTTGAAATGTTTGGTAGAATTCCCCTGGGAAGCCATCTGGCCCTGGGCTTTTGTTTTTTGGGAGATTTTTGATGACTGCTTCAATTTCCTTAGTGGTTATAGGTCTGTTCAGGTTTTCTATTTCATCCTGGTTCAGTTTTGGTAGTTGGTACATCTCTAGAAATGCATCCATTTCTTCCAGGTTATTTAATTTGCTGGCATAGAGTTGCTCATAATATGTTCTTATAATTGTTTGTATTTCTTTGGTGTTGGTTGTGATCTCTCCTCTTTCATTCATGATTTTGTTGATGTGGGTCATTTCTCTTCTCTTTTTGATAAGTCTGGCCAGGGGTTTATCAATCTTGTTAATTCTTTCAAAGAACCAGCTCCTAGTTTCATTGATCTGTTCTACTGTTCTTTTAGTTTCTATTTCATTGATTTCTGCTCTGATCTTGATTATTTCTCTTCTCCTGCTGGGTTTAGGCTTTATTTGCTGTTCTTTCTCCAGCTCCTTTAGGTGTAGGGTTAGGTTGTATACTTGAGACCTTTCTTGCTTCTTGAGAAAGGCTTGTATTGCTATAT
>NW_025412902.1:0-2714 GCF_002201575.2 Neomonachus schauinslandi
TTTTGCCATTGATGTCTTCATTTATTCTCACACCAGACAGCCAGTCATGATTTATGCAACTTTGTAGAAAATCTTGAATTTGGATATCACTCATCTTTCAACATTCTTCCTTTTCAATATAGTGTTGGCTATTTTAGGTCTTTTTCTCCCACATAAGTTATATAATACATTGTCAATGTCCACAACATAACTTGATGGAATTTTCATTGGTATTTCAGTAGATCTATAAATCTAAACAAATAGAACCAGTATCTTCACATTAAGTACTCCTATCCTTGAAAATGGAGCATCTCATCGTTTATTCAGTTCTAATTGCAGTCATCAGAATTCTGTACCATTTTCCATAGAGATCTGGTACATATTGTATTACATTTGTACCCAACAATTTTCTTTCTTTTTCTTTCTTCCTTTTTTTCTTTTTTTCCCCCTTGGTGCTAATGTAAATGATATTGTGTTTTCCAGTTCATATTACACTTGTTCATTGATGGAATATGGTAGGGTTGCAGTCGGTATATTAAAATTTTGTCTTGCAAATCTGGTAAATTATTTATCATTTTCACGAGTGCTTTGTCAACTCTTTTGTGTTTTCTATCCAATAAATAGCTCAAGTATGAACAACAGCGTTTTTAACTTTTCCTTCTCCATTTATATACGTTTCTTTTCTGTTTCTTGTCTAATTGTATTTCTTACTACTTTCTGCACAATGCTGAAAAGGAGTAGTGAGAGGGAACATATCTGTCTTGCTCCTGATCCTAGTGGGAAGGCTTCTAGTTTCCCACCATTAAGTATAAATTTGGCAGGAAGTTTCTTGTAGTTTTTTTTTTTTTTTTAACTTGAACTGTTACCTCTATTGCCCCAGTTTACTGAGAGGTTTTTTTTATTTTTTTATTTTTTTATTTGTATGTTAATCCCCATACATTACATCATTAGTTTTAGATGAAGTGTTCCATGATTCATTGTTTGTGCATAACACCCAGTGCTCCATGCAGAATGTGCCCTCCTCAATACCCACCACCAGGCTAACCCATCCTCCCACCCCCCTCCCCTCTAGAACCCTCAGTTTGTTTTTCAGAGTCCATCGTCTCTCATGGTTCGTCTACCCCTCCGATTTCCCCCGCTTCATTCTTCCCCTCCTGCTACCTTCTTCTTCTTCTTTTTTTTTTTCCTTAACATATATTGCATTATTTGTTTCAGAGGTACAGATCTGAGATTCAACAGTCTTGCACAATTTACAGTACTTACCAGAGCACATACCCTCCCCAGTGTCTATCACCCAGTCACCCCATCCCTCCCACCCCAACCCCCAATCCAGCAACCCTACTGAGAGGTTTTTTTATTTTATTTTATTTTATTTTATTTTATTTTATTTTATTTTATTTATTTGTTTGACAGGGAGAGACACAGTGAGAGAGGGAACATAAGCAGGGGGAGTGGGAGAGGGAGAAGCAGGCTTCCCGTGGAGCAGGGTGCCTGATGTGGAGGTGCCCCAAGAGTTTTAATTTTTGAGTGGGTATCAGATACTGTAAAATGGATTTTATGCATTAATATGGAGTTGTGATTATTTTATAATTTAGTCTGTTGATATAATGAATTGCATTAAATGATTATGAAAGAAGGGGGAGAGATCACGACTAACACCAAGGAAATAGAAACAATTATTAGAAATTTTTATCAACAACTATATGCCAATAAACTGAGCAATCTGGATGAAATGGAGGCCTTCCTGGAAACCTATAAGCTGTCAAGACAGAAACAGGAAGAAACTGACAACCTGTGTAGGCCAATAATCAGTAACGAGATTGAAGCAGTGAGCCAAAACCTCCCAAAAAACAAGAGTCCATGGCCTGATGGATTCCCTGAGGAATCTACAAAACATTCAAAGAAGAAATAATACCTATTCTACTGAAGCTGTTTCAAAAAATAGAAACAAAAGGAAAACTTACAAACTCATTGTATGAGGCCAGCATTACCTTAATCCCCAAACCAGGCAAAGACCCCATCAAAAAGGAGAATTTCAGACCGATATCCCTGATGAATATGGATTCCAAAATCCTCAACAAAATCCTAGCAAATAGGATCCAACAATACATGGAACGGATCATCCACCACGACCAAGTGGGATTTATCCCCAGGATGCAAGAGTGGTTCAACATTCGCAAATCAATCAATGTGATAGAACACATTAATAAGAGGAGGGAGAAGAACCATATGGTCCTCTCAATTGATGCAGAAAAAGCGTTTGACAAAATACAACATCCTTTCCTGATTAAAACTCTCCAGAGTATAGGGATAGAGGGAACATTCCTCAAGTTCATAAAATCCATCTATGAAAAACCCACAGCGAATATCATCCTCAATGGGGAGAAGCTGAGAGCCTTTCCCTTAAGATCAGGAACACGTCAAGGGTGCCCACTCTCACCACTGTTGTTCAACATAATACTAGAAGTCCTAGCAACAGCAATCAGACAACAAAAAGAAATAAAAGGTATTCAAATTGGCAAAGAAGAAGTCAAACTCTCTCTTTTTGCTGACAACATGATACTTTATGTGGAAAACCCAAAAGACTCCACCCCCAAATTACTAGAACTCATACAGCGATTCAGTAATGTGGCAGGATACAAAATCAATGCACAGAAATCAGTTACTTTCCTATATACTAACCTTGCAACTGTAGAAAGAGAAATTAGAGAAACGATTCCATTTACAGTAGCACC
>NW_025412903.1:0-2712 GCF_002201575.2 Neomonachus schauinslandi
CCAGCCCAGCTGTTGCCAGCCCAGCTGCTACCAGCCCAGCTGTTGCCAGCCCAGCTGCTACCAGCCCAGCTGCTACGAGCCCAGCTGCGGTGGGACCAGCTGTGGCACTGGTGGTGGCCAGGAGGGTGGCTACGGAGCTGTGAGCTGCCGAGTCAGGTGGTGCCGCCCTGACTGCCGCGTGGAGGACACCTGCCTGCCCCCCTGCTGTGTGGTGAGCTGCACACCCCCAACCTGCTGCCAGCTGCACCATGCCCAGGCCTCCTGCTGCCGCCCATCCTACTGCGGACAGTCCTGCTGCCGCCCAGCCTGCTGCTGCTACTGCTGCCAGCCCAGCTGTTGTGAGCCCACCTGCTGAAAGCCAGGCTGCTGATTAATTAAGAATGAAAGGGGAAACTAAACAAACTGCTCTGATCTCTGAAGAAGGGTTCAATTTTACTCCCATGCTAAGTATCATGATGTTTCTAAGCTACTCAGAAATAATGGGTCTTAGACAGGACACTCTTGGATGTGTTGAATTAGCACACTGAAAGCATGTATCAATCAGAGTATCTAGATATCCTGCCTTGCTTGAAAAGACACCAGGGTAGGGTATTTCTTCAATTCAGTAACATCTCTGTCTCCTCCCTATCTCTTGATCCCCACGTATTTTCAGACCTGCTTTCTCCTCAAATATCCCTTTAACTTCAAATAAAATGTTTAAATGTGTAAAGCAAACTGAGTTATTTTCTTCCTTCTACCTCTAAGCTTGTCCATCTTTAGCTGGAATTCAAGAAGAGTGGATTTGCATTTTGATAATAATCCTAAAGCATAAACATAAAGTCTAAATCAGAAAGATTAAATACTAATTACATTATGCTTAAATCCATCAGTTAATAAAATGCTCCATGCATTAAATAATCTTCATAGTTATTCAAATACTTAAAATGTTCTAACCTATTATGATTAGGTCTAAACCAGTAAAGTCACTTTTGGCTAAAATTTTCAGGTTGCTCAAATCTATGGGATTTCTACCTAGATTTACCTCTACCATTTTAATCTCCTTCCAGTTTATATACCAGATGTTCTCCTTCATGTGTGCCTAACTAAAGATTATATTACTAAGTAAATTTTAAAACATCTACCAGATACTATCTTTTAGATACTATTTTCCAAATGCATTCAGGTTTAATTCCTAGCTCTTAGCCTATTATATTCTTCTCACTCATCCCCAAATTGCTAAGTTTCAACTCCCAACACTCATCTCCATTTACTTGAGTTCCTATAAAATGTATCTCTGATCTAAATGAGGGTAGAAAAAAGAGCCAGGGAGATACCCTGTGAGTTCTACCATCACCACTGGTCAGACACATGCATTAGAAATCTCAAACTATGTATGTTGCACTTTGCAACCCAATTTGAAAGATGTTCTCTTAGAAGTTAACATAAATCTAGAAAAAAAAATACCTTTGCCATTTAATTTTTTAATTCCACATTAAGTATTTTAGTGCAATATATAAAATACAATAGGACAAAATACAGGACACTTTATGAAAAATATTTTTCAAGTTATTTACAAGCTCCCAGCACTTAATTGGTAGCAATGATAGATCAAACATAATTGACAATGCTAGATCAAATGCATTTCAAAGAATATAGTAGTAGATGGCAGTACATTCTTCAAAATGTCATAACTCCCAGATGCTTTTCCCTGAGACTTGGTTCAAATATTCCAGCAGTAGAAAAATATTTCATCACTTCCTACTCTCTTTTGACAATAACAAGGACTCCTCCATGAGAGGCACTACAGCTTGAAAATTCTATTAAATCATTTACAAGTGGTACATGTGTCCATGAATCATGTCTTTTACTCCACCCATTCAAAATCAAATTTGGTAAGCATTTATTAAAGTTCTACCTGAAGCTAAGCACTCTGCAAGATACCTTTATATAAACTATGTCACTTGGTTCACAAGAAAAGATTTCTGACCTAGAATACGAATAATATTTACATATTTCAAATTGACTGAAATCAAAGGAACTATAATAGTAATTTGATTTGATGTTGGAGTAAATTAGTTGGAAGCTTTTAATTATGTATGACCAAAAGTACTCTTCAATTCAGGGGATGTTCCACTGTCCTAAATTCAACAGAATTCAGTCTGGAAAGCCAGAAGGAAAAAATAATAGTTAAACCTAAGAGCACAATTAGCCTTAGCCTTAGACATATAGACAGAGTGTCACGTGAAATAACCACCTCTACAAAATGAGGGTGTTGACGTGGACTAAAATGGAAGGATTCTTTGAACGTGGAAAACCACAAATGTATTCCAAAGAGCAAAGGACCAATATGAGGAGTCCAAATGAAACTATAAAACAAAGTAATTTCTAAACTGCTGCTCATAATGGGTCATAAGTATTTCAATGTAAGCCAATCAGAGAACCAATGAGGAACAAATTTAAACAAAAACAAGATATGTTAAGAATTTTATAAATAGAAGCTGGCTCAGATATATAAAAGGCCTGCCTGACATAGACTTTACCACCAAAACACCTACAAGCAACCCAACTCTCAACCCAGCTCCTGACCATGGCCTGCTGCTCCACTAGCTTCTGTGGATTTCCCACCTGCTCCACCAGTGGGAACTGTGGCTCCAGCTGCTGCCAGCCCAGCTGTTGCCAGCCCAGCTGCTACCAGCCCAGCTGTTGCCAGCCCAGCTGCTACCAGCCCAGCTG